>NW_006800441.1:21253-95696 GCF_000485575.1 Poecilia formosa | reverse complement strand
CTGGCTAGCTCCATGGCTGGGCAGCTCCATGGCTGGCTAGCTCCATGGCTGGGCAGCTCCATGGCTGGCTAGCTCCATGGCTAGCTCACTGTGTCTTACTCTGCAGTTGTGGAGTCACAATATCTGGGATCATGAGCGCCCCCTGCCATGAGGCAAGAGAACTGCCTGCCTCCCCTGGAGTCTGTTCTCCGGCTTCGCTTCTGAGCATTTGAATGGGAAAATCTGAAAATCCAGCGATTTTGAAGAAAAAAATCATCAGAATTGGTTAAGCTAAGTAAAAAATAGATACTTTATAGTACAAACCACAGGGTGAAAATAGCAGTATAAATGGTTTTATTATTATATATTATTTTTCCATGACGAAAGGCGAGGCTCTGCCTCACCTGCCTCCCCTGACCGCACGTCACTGCTCAACAGTTGAGAGAAGCAGATCCCCTAAATGTACACATAAATGCACAGATAGAAGCTGACTGAATCCGCAATGGGGAGTAGTCAGACTTCCTCTTTAAGTGACTTACAAACTGATAGTAGTAAATGTTATCGCTACTAGATCTGTTAACAGCAGTGTCTTTACAGATCTTAAATAGTTTTAAATTGGCAGACTTTGCAAATACTCAGCCATTATTTTTTTATACTTCCTGCAGATTTCCTCATAGAAATCTATTTCGGCTCAAGCAAAAAAAGGCAAGCTAAACAATTTTACCACTGTGATGCTTTGAAGCTTTATTTTTGCTTAGCTTCATGGAAAGCTAAAGAAATCAAGAACCACTGGTTTACTGCAACCAGCCATATCAAGAGACAGTCTGTAATATAACACACTGCCTGTGAAGTTCAATATTTCTAAAACCAATAAAATAAAAAAAAATAAAAGAACTGGAGAAAAAAAAAGTACGACAAGTGAGTAGTTTAAAATATCAAGCATAATAGGATCAGTGCTTTCTGTTGCTGCAGGGATTGTTATAAGTTGTACTTTGAGTGTGTTATTAACTTAACGCTGGGTGAACACGTGGAGGTTATTTTACAATTTAGGCTTTTAACAGATGTGCACTTTATGTGGCATGTTCTCTCCGGAGTTTAGATGCCACTATCTTTATGGGGGAGGGAGTTGTAAGACAGGTCATAAAAGTTGCCTTTGAAACTTTGGGCAGATTAATGCAGACATGACAGCGAGCGAGCAGAGATCAAAACAGCTCACCTTTTCAGCACCCTTCTATGCTTACTGTACCATTTGACATCCCGGCAGGTAAAAGCCAGGAAAAGCAGGATGCGAACAAGTAAAAAGAGGTTTCCAATGCATGTTGAGTTTTGTCTTACTGTCTGGAAAAATTAAGTCTTTGGTCATAAAAAGATATTGGGTCCGTTGGATATCTAAAAAAAAATAAATTAACGTTGAGGATGGTAACTGTGACCAAGGGACTGGAGACTTTTCGGTCATGGGCGTCCAAAACCTGTAAATATTTTCTTCCGAATGTTGCCACTACAACTTTAGGTTCCAAGACTTTGGGGATTTCACGTTTTTGGGGATTTCAGCTGTTGCCAGGTGGTTGTGGTTTCTAACCCCTGTGAATACAGGAGGCCCACTATGATTATATTTAATTATATTTTTAAAAAAAGTATATTTCCCTATTCTCTCATGACACAAACAATGGATAAAAATAGTAACAGTCCTCACAATTCCCAACACCATAATTCTTTCCCCTCAATACTGATAAATGACACAATAATTTCCCATCCTTACTCCAAAACATCTTGTTTTATTTCAAAATTAGTAAAAACTGCCACAGCCACTATTTTCTTAAAACCACCAGGTTAATGCTCAACTTAAACTAAAGATTAGACATTTTCAACAAATGTCTAGTGGGTGCCTCTCTAATTGTAAGTGAACTGAAATCTCAAAGTAGACAAAGTAGACAATCCCAAAGTTGAGATGGCATCCTCAGTTGCAGTATTTTGGCTTATTGAGGTTGTGTAACAGCTAAAGACAATCTGAGGGATTCACACTATTTTCTCAGTGACCTGTGTTGACTTTGGTACCACCTCCTGGGCCAGGCAGGAAGACCCGCTGAGTGAAGTCTCTGGTCACCCAGAGCGCAGCCTCTTACACAATGCCAGACGACAGGCCCAGTTCTCTCTCTCCAATAACTCATTTCCCATTCTCCATCAAACCTGGGGATTGTAGTGGAAGGGTGGAGACGAGAAAGATGGGGGGGAGGAGGAGAGTGAGTGTGTGTGAGTGGTAAAGTAGGTGGGGGAAGGGTGGTGGGAGGCACATCCTGCGTGAAACCGCATCCTGAACAAGCATTGCTGCATCTCACTGTAAATAAATACTCTCTCCTCCATGTAGCTTCCGTCAACTGTCACCGCCTTGGTTTCCAATCACCTTCAAGTCCAAACAGGAAAGTACAGGGAGGCAAGGAAGATGGCAGATATGGGCTTTAATTTGCTTCTCGCTGCACTTTAGCCCTCTGTTGCACACAACTTCCTATACTCTCCCCTCTCTGACCAGCTGCCCCGGCTTCGCTCCAGACCCCGAGTCCTTCCTGTCACCTTTCATTACCACATTATCCTGGAGGAGGCTCCCCGTGTAGTCGGGAAATCACCATTTGGCGGCAGCCTCCCGCCTCCGCCCTCTCCCTAAATCTCCTCGGTTATGCAGCATTGTGTGAGACGTTAAAGGCCATGCAAGACATCTCAACAACAGTTCAAAGGAGGACTGTGGCCTTGTTACCTGCTAATCTCCTTGTGTTTTATAACAAGAGATGAGAGCGAACAACAGAGCATGGTGAAGATAATAACCAGAAAAAATAGATTTGTGTTACAACACTAGATCGCTGTGAGAGCATCTGTTATTACATTTGCTATGAAAATTAACCAACTGGATTATAATAAAAAAAGACACAAACAAAAAGAGACAAAGCTAGATTCACTGCTGCATTAAAGTACGTCCTACTGCACTTTTTTCTCAAGGTGGGCCGGAGGATGGCCCACAATCTGCATTGTGTTATTCCACTTGAACAAGTTGAGATGAAAATTGCGTGCAGCTGCTGATTGCAGCACAACAGGCCTAAACCATCTACTCTGTCTAGAGAACACCGCACGACACATCCATACTTATTTTTAGGTTATTGTATGTCTGCAAAGACAAAATGGTTGTTCAAATTGAAACTTGCAGGTACAGATAGAAGCTATGACTAGATGACCAACTTCTTTAATACTAATTGGAAATTTTGCTGGACAATGAATTGTCTCAGAAGTTTTTGAGATAAACGATAATGTTGTTTTTGTCACCATATTCAAGTAATGTAATGGTAATGGCAGAATAATGTAAATACACCCTGTCAAAGATCAATAAACTTTCGTTTCTAACGAACATTTAAAAGGATCCAGGACTAGTTGAACATGTTGGCCTAAATATGTTGCAATTTTCCTATTACCTAAAAAATTACTGTTTTTGATACGAAAAACTCAATTACTTCAAAAATGTACATTTTTTGATATATTTTTCACCCATGGAGGTCACCATTTTTTCACCGATGGGTTGATGACGTGTTTTGGTCCATTCTGTACTGGAGTCTACAGAGTAAACTCAGGAAGGCTAACTTTACCGGATTAGTTGTTTATCATGTTGCGTTTGACTAGTGTAATTTTAGATAATGCCACACTGTGTCGCTATCGGCTGTATTAAAAAAATAAATAAATAAATTGAGACGAATCTGGATAATTTCCCACATGAAAGAAAGGAGAACGCAGTGAGAGCCAGAGTGGAACACGACGAAGGACCTAATCTGGACCCTGGACATTTCTCCAGAACACTTTGAGTCATTTATACCAGCAAAACCAATGAAGGCACCAACAGGTGATTGTTACCTTGACGAGCTAAAAATAAATGCAGTGCTGTCACTGAGACAGGCAGAGCTGGACGCTCTTCGAGATGCTAACAGGAGCTATACTGCCTGCGGTATTGACATCATCGATCCTATCAGACCCAAGTGGTGGTCGCTGTTACCACCACACCACACTCTACGCAGCAAAGCTGATGCCGAACCGGACACAGCGCTGCAGACACTGGGAGAAACATCAAAGGCAAGCAGTGCTAATGGAGCCATTACTACTGGAAAGGCTGAAGGAGCTAACTGGACACAGAGTTACAGAAGTACTTACCGGATCACACAGTCTGACCAGAGGTAAGTGTCATTCATTGTTTCATTTACGAAGCTGAAGGCAGCAGCAACTCCTATGGCCAACTCTTCCTCTTCCTCTGTTTGCTCCTCATCTTCATCACCTCTTCTGATTTCTACGTTCCGATCGTTTTCAATGCGCTCCGGTTCAAATTAAAAAGGCTTAATAACGTTAGTCATCACTGACAACTGCCTGGCTGGAGGAGCCAGGCAGTTGGACCGTTGCATGTCATTTACCCAGAATGCATTGCAGCATGAACAATATGGCGACATTCCTGTGAAAATATTTTATTAAAATTTATAAAAACTAAATAACCTACAGAATTATTATTATATTGTTTTTACATCCAAGATAAATATTTCCCAAATAAGGTCTGTTTTTATAACTAATCGTGGTTCCCTTTAAAATTGGAACCAGAAGACATTTTAAATATCCAAAATAAATAAAGCCCCTGAAACAAGAAATAAAATGGAAAATAAAGTTTATGGAAGCAAAATTGTCCTTCAGAAAAAAAAGAGGCCAGTTGAGACCAATGTACCTGACTGAAGACTTTTGTCTTCCAGTCTTTGACAGAAAAACAACTATGCAAATAGAAATGACCAAGCTTGTTTTAATTCATCCCGTGATTAATTGCGGCAGGCTTACCAACAATTGACATAAATTGGCCTCTTAAGTTCAAAATTTTATGTACAAATGTTTGAATGCATCTCCTTATTTAGTCAAAACATTTTTACTGTTATTCAATGTTATGGCAAAAATAAAAGAAAGAATCCAAAATATAAAACAAGTAGAAAAGGTATGTTAATGTAGAAATACAATTTTTTACTTGTTTCAAAGATATTGGACGGGGCTGGCATGCTTCTAATCAGCTAGTTTTCAGTGATCAATGCTCACTGTTCAAAAATACCAGAAGAGTTTGTTATCTATTGCCAAAGAAATATCTTAACTCTGTTGGGAATTTAACTGGAACTGTGTGCTCTGATTAGATGAGACTAACAGTGTTTTAAAAAAAGCACCTCATGTAAGTTGTTAAGTATGACAGAGGACGTGTGATGCTGTGGCCCCATTTATCTTTTAAAAGACCAGAACATTTAGGCTGCTTCATATCATGAGCTCTTTCAAAAACAAATTTATTGTAATAAGCTATTAATCAGTTACTCAATCACATGAAAAATTGGAATGAGCTCAATAATTTCCATTCTGATTGATATTTTTTTTAAAGGAAATTTTATTTAGAGACTTCATAATTGATTTTATTTATGATTTCAGTTGTGTGTGGTTTTTATTTCCTTCTCATTTACTGTTTTTGATTGTTGCATTTTATTTTGGATATTAAAAATGTCTTCTAGGTCAAGTGTGGGGTGTTTTATACAAAATTTGCTCATTAGTCTCTGAGAGGTTGAACTTTGTCATTATGTTAGTTGAAAATGGTCTCAAAACGACAATATGATTGTTTATCACAATCATTTGTGGGTCCAGCAAAAAATCTGTTATAGACAAGCTTAGTTGTAGTAATAAACTCAACACTTATTTGAGTTTATTAATTGATTTTTATAAAAGGAAAATCAGCGAAATGACAATTAACATATTGTCATTTATTAAACATTTCTTGTCATGATGAGAATTTTGATTTACTGTGGTCGCCATAAATTTCAATTAATCTTTAAAAAAGACCCTGAAATGTTATTTTTAATATTTTCTCCACTGTTTTTTCCACAAGCTCATCATTAAATATGGGAATATTCCAAAATTTGATTAAATGAAGTTTATGTGCGTTTAGTGATATAAATCACACTTCTTGAAGTAAGTGGCATGTTGAAAAGAAGCCTGTTTCAATAGGAAAAATTTTCAAGAGCATACATTTACCTAAAAAAGAAGTAATAGTTGTATTTAAAATCACAATTTTTATCATTATCACAATAGTACCACAAAATGTCATGATAAAACTTTAACATATTTTTCAGGCAAATAATGCCATTTTATAGCACAATCAATACTGAAAGTAACTATGTGTTGAAATGCTATATATCAAATATGACTTAAAAGAAATTTTACTTCCTCATTTAACACCTTGAAATTGGGCCTCTCTCTCTTTAGTTTAGAGAAACTCTGCCTTTAGTAAGTCGTCACAACATGGCTCCTCTATTAACAATGTTTTTACCAGTGTTGCTCTAAGAAATAGCTCCTATAATGAGCTCAGCAGACAGCAGTTCCACCAGGTGTTTGCTAATTGCTGCTGGCTAGTCTGAAGGAGCCAAGTGGGGGAGTCACGGGGAAGCTCTGAGAGAAGGAAACTTGGAAACTGCCACTCAGAGGTGGAACTTCGTCACTGAAGGCGCAGCTAGGTCCATTCAGGTGTTTTCCACAGCAGAGTGTGGCAAAACAATTTCACCAACATGTATGAGAGAATCAAGGCAACACTCCAGGTATCTTTTTCATGAGGGAATAGCATGATATAATGCTCAAAAAGGTCAATTTTTACATAATCCTGCCTCTTTAAGTTCATATTGCCCACCCCTATTTAGAATTGTATCTTGGAATGTGGAACGTTCCGCTTTGCTTGCTACTTATCTGAACTCAGATTAATGGGATGGCAAATAAAGTGTATAATGCCTCTGAAAAGGAGTTCAGCAGAGTCCTGTTCCCAGAGGCTAGCAGTGAGCAGTGTTGTCTTCAAGGCATCTTATTCAATGCCTGAGGAAAAAGCTCACTATAGCCAGACTTGCTGCTATATAGGGTAGCAGCTCACTGAGCACATCTCAGTGTGCCTACGGGTGTGTCTGTGCATTGGGTGTGTTTATGTTTTATCCTCAGGACCCCCCAATTGTTGTTCATTTCCTGCACAAAGATAAAATAAGCACATAAAGGCCAAAATGTGCTCTTCCTCTGGCCTTCGCCCACATTACAGCACTTTTCCGCACAAGTGGCTAACCAAAGATAATTACACAATTAAAACAATTTTCCCCATCTATCTGTCAGCATGATCTAATTCCCCCCAGCACCCACATTCGAATGACGCTGATGGAGTTTCTCCATTCCTTCCCAAAGAGAAAATCCTTTTCTCTCATATCTGATCACAAAATGCTGGGGGTTAAAAAAGAAGCGATGACCCTCAAATTTTCTGATACAACCAACTTTGTCACCCAGTTCTGACAAAAATCCAGCCTCATACAGGCTAAATGGGGCTAAACGTGTTTAAACTGTCAAAAAAAAGTTGCTAAAATTAGCCAATTCTGTCCAGTTGCTGATCAGACAAAAGGATTTTGCCTGTTAGACAAACCAACACAGGGCGTGAGGAGAAAAGGGAGGATTTAAACAAGCCTTGACCTGGATATCCTGCACCTCTGTCCCCCATGTGTGGACAAGGAACACAGATTTAGAACCACTCCCACACAAGTTCAAGGGAAATGCTTGCATCTCTCACCCTTTTGTCTCGACAAAAATGACAGCACAAGAGGGTATTAATGATTATGAGCCGACCTGATGAGTGGAAACGCATATCCATTAGATATGAGTCTGCCTGTAGAATGGGGATTTGGTATTCAACCGCGAGCCAGTGCCCCATCAGCAGAGAAAGAGGAGAAAGCTACTGCCTTTTACGGCCAGCAGATCTCGGACTCAGGCCGTTGGCCACAGAGCCCACAAATGAGGCGCTAAGTGTAGTAGCAGAGCGGCAGAGTAGAGGGAGCACAGAGTGATGACCCTTTTCTCATCTGCGCTTGAGTCAGCTTCCCTTCCCTCCTATCACGATTGCTGGCACTCCTACAGAGGCAAGAATGTACACAACAACAAGCTGCACCAGCTCACTACTGTCTCCACTGGAACAGCTGCTGAATGGAGCGGTGTTTCAGAGGGCTGCTGAAAGATGACTCCTGGTTTCCACATAAGAATTTATGATGTTAAATTCAAAAATACTTTATTGATAACATTTAATTTCTGAAGGGAAATTAAATGTTGTTGCAGCTCACATCAATTCAATGGTGGTGACTGTGGTACAAGTTCGCCTTGTAATTGGTGAGTTGCTGGTTCGATCCTTCCTCTGTTGTTGTGTCCTTGGGCAATAGTGCATATGTGAATTATATATATATATATATATATATATATATATATATATACATACACACACACACATTAGGGATGCTCCGATCAGGTTTTTTGCTGCCGATACCGATCATCCACGAGGCCAATCTCTGCCGATTGCCTGGAATGGATGTTAATTTTTGCTTTAGGTATAAATGATACTATGTTATCTGGCAAAATGGAAAAGTTATCTGTCAATAAACTCACCTAATTTAGACATATTTTAATACATATCTAAAAAAAATTTTTAAGTTACACGGTGGAGCATTAAGCAGCTGTTTGGTGTGAGAGTTCACTGTTGGGTGGAGCTTGAGTGGCACTACGTCTGTGAAATATTACTACCAGTAGTGCGTAGTGGCAGTCCAACAGCAAGAGCAGAACCAGAGTTTCACACTGCCTGCTCCAAGACTTGAATTATTTTTTGGTACAGAAAAATAATTCTGTGCCAAATTTGTTTAGGCTTTGTGATGCTAATCTGGGTGAGTGTTCGTATTTGTGCACTGCTTTATCTCCTATCTGGCTGCTCTGGTTGTCCTTTTTTACCCTGCATTGAGTTTCGATATAGCCAAACTCCATCAAGTGTTTGTTTTTTAAATACCATATTAGACTCATTGTGTTGATGCCTTCTGACGTGCTTCACCCCCTAGGTAATTTTCCACCACAACACGCAAATGTCCCCATTCACTCTGGCAATTAAAGTTCCACATGACAGGATTTGTTGCTGCGCACTTGTGCAGTGTGAAGGAAAGGGGAGATCAGCTGCACACACAGGCTGCAAAGTGAGATAAATGTGATCGGTTTTGGTGATCGGCAACAAGACACAGTGATCACCAATCATACACTTTTTCATGAAAATCGGCCGATTATAATCAGTGGCCATCAATCGGCACACCTAAAATTAACAAAATTAATAAGTCTTTATTATAAAGAAAGATATGGACGGATAGATGGATGGATGAACAGATGGACAAATATGACGAATAAATAAATGGTAGCTAAGATAACCCATAACTAAGGTAACATCTTGCTAAAATAGCATGTAGCTGGTGTGCTGTGGTGGTGTAGGGGTTAAGCACAACCCACATAAGGAGGCCTTAGTCCTCGACATGGCTGTCGCAGATTCGACTCCCAGCCTGGTGACCTTTGCTGCATGTCTTCCCCCTTCTCTCACTACCCACTTTCCTGTCAATTCACTATCAAATAAAAGCCACTAGAGCCAATAAACCCTTTTTAGAAAATAAGGCAATATGTACTAAAGTCTCCGTCATCTAAGATGAACTCATCTAAGATGAATTGTTCATTCCCAGTCAAAGCAGACTGGAGGTCTGACTAGAGCAACACAGTTAGAGAACACAACCTGACACAGAGATTTAAAAACGGAGTGATGCCAGTGGCCTGCTGGGACGGTTTCATCACCACACTTGACACCCCCCCCCCGCTGCTGGGCATGGTAGAAAATGGGGACGTGAGGGAGAGGGAGATATACTCCTCTTCACAGTCAGAGATTTAATTGCACATAGATTCCATTACCTCTGCACAAATGTCACATTCTCTTCTGATCAGGGGGCACAGAAGCCACTGGCAGCACTGCTGGCAAGCAGTCAGGCTATAGAGCAGAAAGGGCTCAGCCAATCAGGGCTCTCTGTGCCAACAGAGGTGAGCAGAGGGACAGCTTTGGTAATGTACGGCAAATGTATTCATAAGAGATAAAGAAGAGTCAAAGTCTCAAAACAGCTGATGGACAATACCTTCTACAAATGCAGTATTATTAATATCTTACATTTCTTAATCTGGCATAAAAATAGCTGATCAAGGCAGACAGTGATAAACCACTGTACATAACCAGAGAAAGCTTAGTGGGTGAAGTGACACATACATTACTTGAGTTGAGTAGACTGGCGCTCCATTACTCCAATCACTGTTCAGCTCACAGTCTTCAGAGGCGGGGCCATGGAGGTTTCACAGAGGACACAGACACCAAAAGAGAGACGGATACTGAGAGAGAAAGAGAAGAAACGGGAAAGATACAACAATTACAAACAGGAAGTGAAGGGTGGGGAAAGCCCCTACCCTGGTCCACCGAGCCCACATGTACAGAAACATCAAAAGCGTACAAAAGTAAACGTGATCTTCGTCACCCACAAGAGTTTAATATGTTATGACACACTGATTCCTTTGGAATCTCCTGGCCTACATGCATGTAAAGTTATCTTGTTTTAAATATGTAAGAAAGTAAAACATGCAGTCACCAGAGAAAAAAAAAAAAAAACAGCAGCGTGGCTTCTGTCAAAACCACGCTACGAATATGTGAAAAATACCACCAAACAACTCTGAAGAGCTATTTTCAATCTAAGTTTGATGCATTCTAATAATATTAAAATCAGAAAAAAATTTAGATTTTTGGGTTCTGGACTCTGAAGGAGTAGAGTAAGTGTCCCTTTAGCTATTTATCCATTTAATATTAAACAGCCTATATTTTTATGTATTCACAGATTGTTGTTCTTTTATAGTTTTTTTGTTTTGCACAATAGTGGGGAGTGTGATGAAAGTTGTGACATTTAAGCACAGAAATGGAAATACTTGAAATTTAAAAAAATATATATATATTTGAGAAAACACTTAAAATATGAATAATCAGAATTTCCTGACTTTTCCCTTACTCTCATGAAAACACACAGAATGAATCATATTGAAAATGGCACAACATTCAGTTGGAGTTGAGAAAAATGTTAAATTAAAGTGACACACGTTAACTTTATTACAGGACAGAGCTTCAAAATTAATTAATATGTTAGTATGGTAGTATACTCTCTAAATGAAAGATGATGAATAAACCCACCTTTATTTTGAGTACAGTTATTTACAAAGGTTAAAGGTGCAGTCTTTCTGAAACTCCGGCTTCAGGAAGTCATCACAACATGGTTCCTTGATTAACATTTTTTCTAATGTTTCACTGTGAAGTAGCTCATATAATGAGCTCAACAGAAGCACAGTTCCATCAGGTGTTTGCTAATTGCTGCTGGTTAGTACTGTTACTAGCCAGCACCAATTATCAGGAGAGGCTGCTCTGTGAGGTGGAAGCTTGGAAACTGAAGTTCTGAGAAGGAGCGTCATCCCTGAAAGTGGAGCGAGGTTTACTCTAGCTTTTAATGGGTTTCTCAAACCTTTTAATCTCAAATCCTCAAATCAAGGCAATACTCCAGATATGTTTTTGGTCAAGGAATAGCATTATAACATGACATAAAACTCAAAAAAGTCAATTTTACATAATACTGTCCCTTCAAAATAAAAGGAAATCTTGAATTTAAAATTGTATTTTTAGTCTAGTTTCCAGTGCAAATATTTTGAAAAAGGATAAAACTAAGTTACAAGTAACTTTTGGAAAAATATAGGAGATTATTTTAAGTAAATAATTCTATAATATTGATGAAAAAGTACTAGTTGTACTGGCGAGTTATTTCACTTGTAACCTGGAAAAAAATGGCTTGTTTTAGTGAAATAATCTGACAGTGAAACTAGTACTTACCCAATGGGTTGGCAAACAAAATGATCACGACGTTTGGGAAACAGGCTTTACAAATAGCCTCCACCTTAATAACAAACCTCATATTTTATCATGTGACATGGCTTCTCCCTACAGAAATGAGCAATGCACCTTGTTATGAAATGTCTGAGACAAGCCAGACAAACAAGCTTGTGAGAAAGCTCAAAAGCAGTCATCTGTGGCCTGGTAAACAAGCGGAAAGATGTTAATGATTTCCTTATACAATTCACATCATGCAAAAGAAGAGGAATGGATGTGTTCTGGTTTTGTTCCTGTCCCAGGAGAAATGTGTGGCTTGTTGCCCCTCTGAGATATGTGCATACAACTTTGCTGTTTAATGCGGTTGTGTTTGGAACAGAGCAACACGACAGTTCAGCTCCCAGTTAATTGGGTTGAATAATAAAAAAAAAGTGTCAAAAAACAAAATCTTTAACTCCACTTCAAAGTTAGGCCAAGCAGCTTGGCGGGCCAGACAAAACAAACCGCAGCCGCGACGTCCCAACTCCTCATAACTCAAACGGGGTGAAATTCAGCTAACCCCCATTAGCATAGTCGTTGCTTTAACAGCCTGTCCGCATTCCTGGGCCCTCTGTTGGCCTCAGATGAGACCCTTCTGATTACTCACTGTTGCCTGCCCAAAAACATGCTGATCCGAACAGAGAGCCCCTCTCAACATGGATTTGTTTCATCAAAGCAGCAGCAGAAAGGCATCTGCTGCAGAACTCAAATGTTTTACTAAGGGGATATCGAGGGGCAACGTGAGATTTAATGTTAACTCTGGAGTTTGAAACTTAATTGCAGATTGACAAGCGCTTGAACGTGGAAAAGTGGCTCATCTGGTGCCATTTGTCAATAAAAACACTGCATAAAACCTAAAATGCTACCTTCGACAGTAAAGTACACCCATTTTGTGGCCCTTTCTTGGCATGCCAGCTGCTCAGCGCTCGCTCAATCCTTCTCTGGGTAACATGTGTTTGTAATTTTGCTCTTTCACTTAAATTAAAAAAAAGTGGCTTTTGCGGAGGAACTCTTCATCCAGTAACTTTGCGATTCATGTTAACTGCAGCTCATTTGTGAGTTCTGAAATAAACAAGGGGATCCAGTAATATCCAGCTTCGGGTTGGTGTCCCCAAAGGTGCAAATGATGGTGTCGACAAAGCAAATAAATGTGGTTCACCTGCTGCGTCTCATATCTGCAAATGGAAATAACTGTTGCAAATCAACAACTCTCCTCCCAGTCAGGCTGTTAAAACTAACTGAATGTCAAATATGAACAAGGATGGAGATTAAAATGTTTCACCATCCTCAGGGGCTGACAAGCATAGCAACAACAGTATTTGGATGGATACTTCAAAGGTTTAGGGCTGCGCAGTGGCGCAGCGGGTAGCACTGTTGCTTTCCAGCAAAAAGGTCCTGGGTTTGATTCCTTGCCCGGGTTCTTGGAGTGCATGGAGTTTGAATGTTCTCCCAGTACATGCATGGGTTCTCTCTGGGTACTCCGGCTTCCTCCCACAGTCCAAAATCAAAATCATGATTGTCGGGTTAATTGGTCTCTCTAAATTCTCCTTAGGAGTGTGTGTGTGTGTGTGTGTGTCTGTGTTGCCTTGCGATGGTCTGGCGACCTGTCCAGCGTGACCCCGCCTGTCCCCTTAAATGTCTCGCTGGAGATAGGCACCAGCACCCCTCCAGACCCCACTAGGGACAAGGGTGTTAGAAAATGGATGGATGAATGGAAGTCAAAGGTTAACTTGATTAAAGATTATTTAACACAAGTTGTGAATTTTGAAACTTTTATGTGATTACTACATGCTTACTTTGTTCCAAAAATGAGCAAAAATATTGCCTCATCTTCATTCCCAAAACTCCAGTATTGTCTCATTTTGTTCAGACACTTTTTCCCAATGAGATGGGAACACAAACTGGACATGAACCATCGGAGTAAAAAAAGTTGTTTCTTACTTTTGATTGAGATTTCTATATATTTTTAAATCAAATGATGTGCAGGTTGGAATGAGCATTATTTCCACCATATTCTGTTATAAAGATATTTAATGTAAAGTTTCCTAAATGAGAAATGAGATATAAATAAAAAAAACATCTGAATAAAACATCTTTTTATACAAAAAAAAAATCATAACAAAACTATAAGAACACTACTCAGCATTTTGAAGATATAACTCGTTTCAACCTTTAGAAGGGCAGTATTATGTAATTTCCAGACACATTTTATAGCTCAATCAAGTAACTATGTTACCTTCGGTTGTTCTAAAAATGCTGTTTATATGTCAAATATGACTTAAAACTAATTTTACTTTGATAATTAACACATTGAAATTGGGCATCTGTCTCTTTTAAAAACTCCTGCTCTTTCTGAAAGTCTGCCATCAGGAAGTAATCATAAATTGGCCCCTTATTAATCCTTTAATAATGTTTTTACCTGTGTTTCATTGAGAAATAGCTCCTATAATGAACTCAGCAGATGCATAGTTCCACTACGTGTTTGCCAACTGCTGCTGGCTAGTCTAAAGGGGAGGGCTGCTCTGTGAGGTAGAAGCTTGGGAAACTTGCAGGAGGAGGAACTGCGCCTAGAAGGGTGGGGCTAGGTTCACCTAGGCATTTTAAATAGCTGAATGAGAAATCCTTTAGTGTCCTGTGGCAACCAAACATGCATGAAAATAAATAAATAAATAAATAAATAAATAAATAAATAAATAAAATCAAGGCAACATTCATGGTATATTTTTGATGAGGAGAGAGCATTATAATATAAACCATGTATAGTGTCAAGGTTTGGGAATACTTTGCTGTAGCAGGACCATCGTAGAATCGATCAATCCAACATGAATTCTACTATCAGGGATGCTGGAGGAAAACATGAGACAAAATGGGACCTTATAACACACAGTCTGAATCGCAGTGATTGCCTTGAGAATGACTCAAACCGTACCAGTGCATCAAACAATGAGCGTATTAAGAAATGGAAAGTTTTAGGCTGAGTCAAAGCCCAGATCTTAATCTTACTGAAGTGCTGGGAAGCAACATGAAAAACAGGCTGTAAATGCAAGAAAGCTCAAACATTTCACAGCTGAAAGCGAGGAATGGTCCAAAGCTTCCTGAGACAGATGTTGGAAACAATTATCCCAGTAGCTGTTAGGGGGTAGAAAGCCTTAGTTTTTTTCTTAAGATGAAATACATATTTTGGTGTATATCTTTTGTCCAGTTAGTAAAATAGAATTGATTATTGTTGTTTAAATTTGATTAAAGAAATTTTACATCATATTATATATATATATTTATGGCAATGGCAGCAGAAGAAGTAAACAAAGCTGTTCAGTCCATATTGGCAACGCCTCCAAATATTGAACAATTGGAAGTTGGAGCAACAGGAACATTTAAGGCATTTATAGCCAAGGAACATGTCATGCCCCATGCTCTCTATGTGGTTGTTTGCAATGCACACAATTTCTGGTAAGCATTCACCAAGCTAGCGCATTACGTATGTCACAGCCAAACATTAGCTATTGGGTAAAGTCAGATTCAAACGATTAAAACTTCAAGAAAGTCCACACCTCCAGGAAGCAATTATTTCTCAATAGTCGAGGGTCCACCTCCTCGGTATGAAGCAAAGTGCAAAGCACAGAACAAGGTGCTGGTTTTTACCAAGCTTGGTCCTTCAAGATTTGCAACAAGATGCTCACCTACGCATTAATCGTATCATTTATCACTTATTCTGATAAGTTTCTTGTGATGAGAATTTGGATTTATCATTTTCACAATAAATTTAAATTAATGACATTATAAAAAAATTGTATTGTCAGAATTATTTTTAAATTTTCTCCATTGTTTGTTCAATAAGTGTATCAATAATGTGAAAAGCACCAACTGTGTCCAAGTTCAGTGATGCAAATCACACTTTAATAAAGTATTTTTTAGATTGGATTGAACTGAATAAAATCAGACTAGGCATTTCTTTCTGAATTTCAGTCTGGATCGCAGTGATTGCCTTTTAACTCAAAATAATGTTTTTAGTGACGACCGTTACCCATCTATGACAGTAAGATGCTGCTGGAGTTAGTCCAGTGATCTAGCTCAGCAGAGAGAGCGTCCACATATTGGAACTGTATCCGATCAATGGCTTGACCCTCCAAGTCCCACTGCTTCCAGTACCTCATCTAATAAGAGCCAATCTTTGGGAACATCCCCCCAGCTGACCCATGCTGCTAGGCAGACAATTACAAGAGAGTGGTCTTTCAGGACCAACCGCCCACTTGACCCAGCAGACTAAAGACGTGGAGGAGATCCACATGATTTAAACTCCTCCCTAAGATATGCCGACAAGGTTACAGGGTCATTGCAGACATTAACAGGTCAGTGTGTGGCCCACTTGGGAACAATTACTCCCAGTCACAGCTAAGTGGACACTTGATTGAATACGACGGAGGCAGGACACACTTCCCACAGATAACAATCCCTGAAGCCATTTAGGATAAAAAGCTCTTGTGATCCAGCCTTTATGAGCAAAATTCATCTTCCCTTTTCCCTTTTAAAAGAATGCGAGAGTGTGATAGAGTGGCACTTTTTGGGAGAGATGAGTTGCTCAAAGCATTTACCCTTTTCTGGTTATGACAGAGAAACGATTACAAGGTGACTGGGAGAAAAAGCACTAAACAATGCGATTTTCATTTTTCATTAATGGACACAACAGACATGGTTTATCTCACATTTTTGACCTGCACAAGAATCACTTTTTCACCATTAGCTAAACTAGAGCCAGTGTAAAAAAGAGCTGCAGCTCAGGTCATTATCATCCATCACATATTTTATCAATACGGTTAGATCGCAACTATTAATGCAATTTCACTCATCATTCGCAAATTTTTGTACACACTTGCAATTTTCACCTGTCATCATAGCTTTTATGAGGTAGGGTTACCCCATAACCCTACCCCTGTCTACTACTGTCTGTCAGACCTACTGTCTGACCAGTGACAGTAGCAGGTGGTAGAATTTTATCACAATACTTTATAGTACTATTGTGATAGCAATAACAATTATAATAATAAAAAGTGTTTATTACTTCTTTTTTAGGTAACTGCATGGCACAGCATTCACAGCACCAGAAACATAACATGCTGCACTTGAAAAACATTCCTATTTCAAATGAGCTTCTTCAGGATGCCATAAACAAAGACGTGTGATTTATATCACTAAACTGCACATAGAGACTTCATGTAATCATATTTTTTCACTGACTTATATTTAATGATGCTCTCCTAGGAAGAAAATGGGAGGAAATAGTAAAATTAACATTTTAGTCAGTTTTTTTTTTTACATTAACTGATATTTATTGTGATGACAATAAATCAAAGTTATCATGACAAAGAAATTTTCATGATGAATGATAAACAATATTATAAATGCCCACCCCAACAATCACCTTAACGGTTTCTGTATTTCCATCTTTTCTGACCAATCACAGCAACTCTGCTGAATTTTGACCACGCAACTCTGCAAATTCACTCATTATTGGCAAGTTTTGTGCAGAGTTGGAATTTTCACCAGTCACCACAACTTTTCTGTAAATCTAACCAACCGCCTTGGCATTTTTTCTGACCAATTACTGCAACTCAACTGTGTTTTCCAATCTCTTAAACTCTCTTCTAATTTAGTCCCTTCTAGAAACCATTTAGCATGTGTGACGCTAAATGGTAACATTTGCCTTATTCTTATTCTCTTTTCTTTTTTTTAGCCATGGGCTGGGTATAACTTCCTGAAGGACTGGTGTGGACATGCCCCCACCAACTTTGGCCTGACAGGCACAGTCCCCACCAATGTTTTGCACACCTATTGTCCTTTATGTGCCTGCATCTATTTGTGGACAGTAACTCGGCAGCAGCTGTTCGCTCTGTTGAAAGCATTTACAGCCAGTGCGTCACTGTTTTTTTAGAATTCCTTTGTACAACGTAAAAGACAGGCCCTCTCAATGAGTACATTAGTGGATTGGACATCATGTGACTTAATGTGCACCACATGCACCATTGCTTTGCATTGAGTTGGGAATATTAGTGGTTGGGAAGATGACACAATCACGCAAAGAATTTGAAAAAGGGACGCAATGTTTTGCTATTATTGATTAATGGCACAACAGCAAGACAAAAAGGTCCAAGGGAATCACATTTCACAGGTCAGTAATGTTTTAATTTGAAAAACAAAATACTAAGAAAGTGGGGAATAGGTTAGTTATGCTATTGCTTGACTTTGACAACCTTCATATGTGCAACTTTGCTGCGCAGTTTGGTGTGTTTCATTTCAGTTAACACAAAAATAAGGTGATCCACACATCTACTTTCTGACAGATAATCAGTAGAGCAGGTGTTTAAATTAGCTAATCAATAGCCACCAGTGTTCAAGCTATTACTTCTTAATGATCACAAAATAAACATCAAGCCTGAAAATTTAAAAAACATACAACTGTAATGGACTGAATGTTCTGTTTGGTGTTTTTATATAAATTTTTGTGTGGAAAATGTTTTTCTGGTTTTTGATTGTATTTCCTATGCACTTGGGCATAATCCTTGCTCTGTCGGCTGTTTGTTGGTTGCCATGGCAACGGGTCTGCGTGTGATGTTAAGCTGACATAGACTGAGGGGAAGAAAAGAACAACTGATTGTAAATTATTCTTCACCTGTTTTTCTATTTTTTTTCCCTCTGGACTAATTGCATCATTTGTTTGCAGAACTTGGTGATATTCAAAGGAATCATCAAATAGAATGACATATTTTATAAAGCATAGGAGCCAAAGTTTATTCAATTTTAAACCATGGTTCCTACAGCGGAAACTAGGTAAAATTAAATTATTGGCCAATATAAAAGATAAATTCACTTAGTCCTGTCTTGTGTCTTGACAGAACTGACAGGAAAAAAAACTGTTTATAGATCTGTATCCAGAGATGTATAGATATTTTACATATCCAAACATCTGAACTTTTCTCAGTTTTAATTTAAGCCACATTTTATAGAAACTGGAAAATAAATATGGGGCTACAATCACTTTTTGTGACAAATTCCTGCTCACCCTGCATTAGAACACTATCGGTTTGTGGACATGACTAAATCCTTAGTAATGGCGTCTGCACGTCAGAAGCTGTAGCGGCTAATGGGTGATGTCCAATCTAGTACGTAATATATAT
Organism: Poecilia formosa; assembly: GCF_000485575.1. Taxonomy (NCBI): domain Eukaryota; kingdom Metazoa; phylum Chordata; class Actinopteri; order Cyprinodontiformes; family Poeciliidae; genus Poecilia; species Poecilia formosa. Next base: position 76,703 of record NW_006800441.1, on the reverse strand, counting down.
CGATGGTCACTCGGCTCCCTAATTGCCACAACCAGCCCAAATAAATCCCACTGAAAATCTTAACAAGAGCAGACACACAGATGTGACTTTGAAATTAATTACCCCAGCCTCACTGATGTTAGTACACGTTATGCGCTTGTCAGCAGAGTAGCAGGGACAGCTACAGAACCGCAGGTGAGACAGAAAAAGATATATAGAATTAATTAAAACCTCTGATTGTATAATTTTACAGTTAAAAATGTTTACTACATTAAAAACATCATATCTCATCTGCAACATGTACTTCAGCAGAGCACAGCTTTATGCCAGTCAATTCAGTGACAGCTGTGGAGCGAGACTCAAAAATGAAAAAGTTTACACTCACACAAAGAATGATTCATTTGGCCTACGCAGAAGTTGTTTATTCTGTATTTTGAATTTTGGTTGACATTTTGATTGTTACTGAATCTAATGTTGATGTTTGATGAGCACTTGATAAAACTCAGGCAATAAAATGCAACTATATTATTGTGATAATTCTTCACAAAAAATATTACTGAATTTTGTAACTGTTTTCAATTGTAGGCAAGCTTTGAGCAAATATACAGACTCATTCCATAAAATAAATATGACTGAGACGTTATTTTTTAGTAATTCCATCACCAATTGAAATACATTATACAGATTAATTGGATGACGGATATTTTTGAATCTAATATCCATTAGTATGTTTAATTCCTGCTAAAAGGTTATTGTCAAAAAGTACTTTTAGGGTGTTTTCAGACCTGATAGTGAGGTAGACTCGGTTTGATTGGGGACCAAAATTGCAACATTTGTTAGATTTTCAACTGCTGTGATTTGCATTCACACTGCATTGTGTTAAACAATCCAAACTAACAGAAAACCTGTTCCCCGCGTCGCCTGTGGGGGCGCTGCACCAACACTACTGAAGGAATCGACATGAAACCTCTGAAGAAGACCAGTTCAACTTTCTTCTTCACAAAATGTAAACATTAATCGAGCGGTTTAGAGTTTGTAGGATTTCTCCTTTGAAATACATTACTAGTTTGGACATCGCCTATTAGCCGCTAACGCTAGCAACGCTTCTGCAGGTGCCATTAGTACTCGGTGAGACAGTCCGCATTGGAATGAGGATTGCTCATTCCAATGAGGACTGAGCAGGAATATGTCACAAAAATGATCGTAGAGTCCTTATTTCTTATGGCTTAAATTAAAGCTGAAGAAATTGCTGATGTTCTGATATGTAAAATATGCATTCTCCCTTGATATAAATCTATAAACAGTTTGGTTTCTGTCAAGATGCAAGAGAGGACTAAGCAAATGGCTCTTTTACATTGGTGAATAATTTAATATTACATAATTGCCGCTGTTAAAATTGTGACGGCACGTGACCCATTGCCATGGCAGCCAACACATCATCTACATTAACCTGCGGAGCAGAGAATGATATTCTGCTCCCCACCAACTTGTAACACAAAGTTACACCTTTGAACCATGGTGAGATGTTTTATATGATTTGTTAATACAGCTTATTCAGTTCACGTTAACGTGAATAATCAATATGAAATCATTCTTTTGCACTCTGGCAGCACCTCAGGACATAATTGTATTTGAGTTAAGGGTACCATTTCTAGAAAGTAGCTGAAAATGTTATTTTAACTATAAATATTAACCATGTTAAAAAATTCTGTCTTTTTTAGGACGGTTATGTGCAGCAATTTTAACTTCAACTTTAAAAAAAAGTATAACTTTGTCAACTCTTTGAAAATCGTGCCGCATTTTAGGCTATAACAATTACAAAAATACATCCTAAGATCTTGGAGGGACTGATAAACATCTCCTCTCTGATTAAGTGAGTGGGTGCTGCATTTGTGTGTGTGTGCGTGTCTGTGTGTGTGTGTGTGTGTGTGTGTGTGTGTGTGTGTGTGTGTGTGTGTGTGTGTTTAACCCTTGACCTACTGACAGTCTGACCTATCTCCCACCGCAATGACTAAAAGTTTGCCTGGAACATCTGGCGTCTTATGCATCCATGCAGTAACAAAAACAAATACTTAGCATGTTTCATCATAATGTGTGGGTTTCACATGTACTGTACAGGGGAGGGAAAAAACTAAGCAGATGTTTTTTGGGTAGCTACTGCAGATAAAATAACAGCTTATATATAAAATGGTCAATCTTGTCCTACAGTCTCCTTGTAGACAAACAGGTCTTATCAGTTTGCTAGCACATTTACCCTGTATTTGCATAAGCTGAGTGATGTTTGCGGCATTGTTTCCTGTTCTGTTTTTTGTTTTTTTTACATGGGCTTTGTTTATTTTTATACATTTAAAAAAAAAAATCAGTCCGACATTCTGCTGTTGTGGTTGATGCTGCAGCTGTTGGTTGTTAGTGACTGGAAGATGACACAGTTCACAACTTCTCCAGAAAACAGAGCGCCTAAACACAGCTGCAGAGAGGAGAGAGGAGGCTTTCACTCCTCTTTTTTTTAAATGAGTAGATAAACAAATCAGTCCACTGACAAACTGATATCACTCCAGAGGCTCTGTTCATTACTTTTCCACTTTTTTCTAAGAGAAAGCCAGGATGTTAAACCTTAACTGCATAAAATGAAAATAAACAAATACATTAAAAAGGAGACAAGTCAGAATATCTCTGTTGTTTCTTTTCAAGCAGACGTCTGTTCCGGTTAGGGCAGCCTGATATTGGGAAAACATGCCATATTACTGCGGTAATGATTACGATTACCTCATATTTTCCTCTCTTCTTTCTTTTCCATCATTATGATTTCCTTTCCATTCCCCACGAGGTTCAGCATCTCAGTTACTATGATCTACATCAGGTAAGGGGATAAACAGCTGTGGAGCTCAAGCCAACTGTCCAGACAACACGCTCAGAAAATATATTTTTCTCGGGGTGAACCGATAAATCTGTCCCGATTTCCTTAATTTTGTGAGATTGTCGATCAGGGTTAGGGATTCTTACACGAGAAACCGATCTTTTCCACCAATCTTATCTACCTCTGCAAAGATCTTTTTCTCTGTGGTAAGAGAGGAATCCATAAACCACCAGGTCACCCCACTGTTGACAACATAAAGAGTTTGCCCCAATATTTTGTGACTTTTCAGACAAAAAAAAATGGTATCGGCCAAAATCGGAATCGAAATGTCAAGCCTTTTAGTGATCTTACAGAAAACTGTAAGATCAGATGCACTGCTAGTATTTCATGTCCAATTAAACAAATGTTAGTACCAGACTAAAATAACCAGAGTAAGGTCGTTTTTCAAAGCAATCCAACATAACATTACACTATATGAAAAACCTGAAATTAAATTAGATTATTTTGTATATTATCATTTTAAAAATTGGATTAAAGACTGCAAGAGATCCATGATTAGTTGTAGCCGTCACCTTTATTCTCCAGCTTCATTTTATCTCTAAGTGGGTCCCATGTGAATGCCCTCTGGGACCCATTTTGATGAAGCAGGTGAAACTCCAGCCACAACAACTGTTAAATAACCCATTGCTAGGTTCTCCAGTCACCAAAATATTAATGTACAAAACATACAGTGAGGGTATCAAGATGTTAACCACATGAAATCACCACCCCCGCATATTAGCCACCTTACATCCATTTACACCAAAGAAATCTCCCAGTGCATCGCACATGGTGCAGAATCCATAAACAGACAATAAGCACGTTGTAATTATGAACGCCAACTCTTTAATTACTTGTGTCATTCTGGGATGGCCAGAGCTTGCTAATTGTCAGAGCGATGGTGAAAGGATTCAGGGAGAAATGGAAGGAGAGCCTTGGGCCCCCCCCAAAAAAAGAATGTATTCCCTCGTCTCCAAATGTGTTAGAAGAGGCAGAAAATTCAACTGGCATGACTCCAACAAGAACAACCCAAGCAGTCTTAATCAGCAGGGATAAACTCCATGCAAATCACTTACACTAGCACACGAAGGGGGGAACTAGTAAAAACATTGGAAGTCTATTGCATTTTGAATATGATTATAAGGCAAAGTCTTGTTCCTCCTCTAACCTCATTGCCAAAAACAATTTCTTTATTTGCTGCAAATCTTATACCGCTCGACATAGGTGTGAGAACCAGTGGGGAAGAGGGGTCAGGCGCATTTGTCCCACCCAAGTATTTCTCCACATTTGTGAAAAATATTTGATTCTGAAGTCTTCCACTCGAACATGTCTTTCTCTCAACCTTTTGAGAGCCATGGCTCATATTTGGTAAGTTATTGAATGCAGGGCTGGAAAGTGAGACGGCACACGGAGTTATCAGTGAAGAGCTAAGGTGTCTGTTAGATGTGAAAAGTATAATTTTTATTTATTTTGTAGGGCAAACTGTTGCACTGATGTAGAGAGTTGTTAAAAAAGAACAAAACTTGTTTTTTAGACTATTTTTGTTGGTCAAACTACAATGTTGAGTTTAGAACTCTTGAGTCCTACCTTAGTAGCTATTTTTCACTTAAGGATTTAGAAAGATACAGAATCAGTTCAATTGTCAGTCGACTTACAGCATGTCAATGTATTTTTCACCAATAATCAAATGTATTTTGACCAATAAAATATATCAGAATCTTGTAGCTAGCTTGTGTGTACTGCCAGAGTATTTCTCTTGCTAGTTGTGAGACGAATGATACAGTCCCTGACTGACAGTCATTATGCTTGATTAAAGCATAACGATGGCAAGACATTTTGTTCAAGAGGAAATGGAAAAAGAAGTTGTTTGGGGCAGTGTGCCACCTTGAGAACATATACATAAAATGTATACTGTAGTTAATTTATTGCTATCTTTAGCTGACACAAATTGGTTTAGAAAAAGCGCATCTCTCTTTTCCCTCCATTGTTTATGTTTGTTTTGCTGGTGTTACCCAAGAGACGTAACCCCTCAAGGAAAAAAAAGAGGAAAGAAACAATATTTGTTTTTACTAAAAAAAAGACAACAAATATAATACATGCAGTGACTTGGATACATAACTTTAATTTGATTATTGGATTGTAAATAGTAATGTATTAGATTACTCGTTACAAGGGGTCAGATTAGAGTAGTGCGTTACTAACTAATGGTAGTAACGTGGTACTGGGTTGATGAAACCCAGTAATGGGTTGATGAAACCCTTGATTGACATTTCTGCTCAAGCTATTTACAGAACTGTCAGGTTTCCGATATGTGTCCCCCCAATTAAACTCGTTCCTACCCCCAGTCAACAAACAAAACCTCAAGGTTGTATGGATCCAAAAAAGAAAAAAAAAAGAAAAAAAAGAGTTGAAGTTTCACCTCTCTTTCGGCCAGTGTGCAATGGTTCTATAGACAAACCAGAAAAGTGTTTGATTGGTGCTAGATTGATGTGTGTGGCAGGGGCAGACGAGCGCAGACAGGTAGAAGGTAACAGTAGACCAGTAGAGGAGAAACGCCCACAGCAAGCAGACTGACTACAACATTTACAATGTGCTCTTTTTCTGATTGATACTTGTTACTTCTTCATAGTTACAATGATGAATTAGATGATGATGATGCTGAGACTTTATGTTGTGTATAATAAATACTATCCAAATGAAACAAAGGAATATGAAACATTTTGATAGCTAAAAAAATCTTTGTAACATACATATATTTATACATTAAGTCTTTTCATATCAAATTAAATATTCTTCCAGACTGAAAATTGCGAGAGTTGTAACAGACGGACTGTTTCAGAATAAGGATGGGTAATAAACTTGTATGTTTAATTGTTTTGCTTTAGTAGCTTATATTATTAAAAAATCCATTGAGTTATTTAGAGAACATAAATGTGATTATGTCTCTTTGTAGAGCACCGGATTGGATAATCAGATCATGTTAGAAAGACTGAGATCAATGTGAGCTTCATCACCTTTTTAAAGTCTGGCCACAATCAGGAATAGGACTTCTTATTCATAACTATAAAACCAAACTGCAGGTAAGTTCCTTTGAAAAGGTTATGCTATTATGCACTTTGCATTACTCAGAGAAATTGGTGAACAAAGATCACCGACTAAATTACTCAAATTACTGAAAATACTTTGTGAGACCATTCTCTGTGATGAGTCGCCCAGTGAACAAATGTCACCGAGGTGATGAGAAACAGTCTCCGCTGCTGTTTACATATTGACCGGCACCGTGTGGTTTTGCCCTGATGAGAACACCACAAACCTCCATTGGTTATGATGTCACCGCATGGAAAAAAGAGCCGTCATAGTGATTCTGGTGAGAAGGTGTGGCGTTGCAATCAATGACGGCAAAGAAACATAACAAATCTACTATTGCTCACAGAGCATAAAATCATACATTAGCTGAGCTCTAAATGAAAACAGTCAATTTGGTGACAATTTACAGCTCAAATTGTTCTCACTTGTGGCTTGTTTTTTTCACTCCTCTGTCTTCAAAATTTAAACTGAGCACTCCACTGTGTTCTCAGAGGTCTTTTTCACTGGATCGCTATTGATAAAAGTAGACCTGAGCAACTTAGCAAAAATGAAAGCAAGCATGAAGCATGCAGAATTTTTTCATCCACTATCCATCTCATATTCTAATGCAGCTATTATGTTCTAAAAACAGACTGCTCATCTATTCATTTTATGGGGGGCATTTGGAATAAAGATGACGCTGCAAGAAGGGGTGGGTCAGTTTGATTAAAGTTCCCTGAATTAGCCCCTTAGTCACAGCTTACAGCTGTACATGAAGAACACAGAAATGCACTCAAAAAGCCAGACCTGCAGAATATGAAAAGATTGATTTACTAATATCTAAGTAGGAGGGTTTTTTCTAGAGTGAGGAATTGATTGGTCTACACATTAAAAGCTTGTAAGCCCCACATACGCAGTAGGAAAAGGCTTTCAGGAAAACCTCAGATCGCTGAGGTTTTCAAATACAGCAAATACCGACGGTATTTGCTGTATTCACAACAGGTGTGGGGGAGTTTTCAATAAAAGGTTAGAAATAGTGGATCAATGGTAGAAGGCTGACAGAACTACTCCAATGTAAATAAACCGAGGTAAATTTGACAACCCTAAAAGTCACTGCACCTCACAAAAGTATCTTTTGTCACTTTTTAGCAAAAAAAAAAAATCTTCAATGTATTTTAGGGGTGCTCCGATCAGGTTTTATTCTGCCAATTCCGATACCAATCAGCCATTAGGGCTGATCACTGCCAATCACCGGTACCGATCACATGGATTGGCTGTTAATTTTTCTCTTTAGGTATAAATGCTTCTATGTGATCTGGCAAAGGAGAACTATAAATTCACCTAATTTAGACAAAAACATGCAAAATACTTGGAGGCATAATGCAGCAGGTATTCAGTCAAAAAGACAACTGAAAAACCTGCAATCAGTAAAACAATATTTAACAATAAAATCAAATCTCCTAACACTGCCTATAACAAATATTGTCAAGTAAAAAAGAAAACATTCATTCAAAACCAAATACAGGTTGCATTAAAATAAACACTCCTAAGTAACTAAATCAAAACTGCCAGTGAGCATGGCTAATTGTTTTGTGCTGGTTCTAAATTGATTGTTTCTGTAAAGCAGCATAATTCTGCAGAACACAAGAGAAGGCAGAGGAGCTCAATTTTTTTTCACAGATTATCTCACGTTAGGACAGCGAAAGTTTTAATACAGTCGTTAAAACAGTTCTCTCTCTTTTTTTTTTAAGTTACATGTTGCAACTTTAAGGAGACCTTTGAAGTGAGAATACTGTGAAGCGCAAACAGCACTACGTCTATGAAATATTACTCCCCAAAAGTGTGTTGCAGCAGTCCAACAGCTAGAATTTAAGTCACCTAGCTCAATGGCTTAAATAATTGTTCAGGTTATTTGTTTAGCTTTCTGACCACCATGCTCATCCAGGTGAGTTATGGCAATTATTATGCAAGACGCAAACTTCCCCAGTCAGCACGTTAAGTTCCACACGATATTGCTTATTTGCTGCTGCGTGCCTGCGCAGTGTGAAGTAAAGTGGGAGATACACTGCACACTGGTTTTTGCAGGCTGCGAAGTATGAGGTGCAGGTGATCAGTTTTTGTGATCGGCAATCACCAATCATACACTTTTTTACGGAAATCGCCTGATTATGATTGGTGGATAATCGATCGGCACACCTCTAGTGTACTTAATTGGGTTTTTTGTGATATACCAACAAAAAGTGGGGCACAATAGTGAAGAGGAAGGAAAATAATTAGGTGTGAACAGATTTCCTTAAGTTTGGAAAATACTTAAATGAAAAACCAATCTTATGCACCGATCTTATTTACCTTCACAAATATCTGAAAATCCGCCACTGCCTACTTATGCTCAGAGAGCGTTGACTGACTTCCCTCACTGTTGCCAACGTAGCCACTATATTTAGCAACTTTTTAGACGAAAAAAAAAAAGAGCACCGGCTAAAGTTGGAATCAGTGCACCCCTAATTTTTTTGCTATTTTGGTCAGTTTTTTCAAACACATATCAGACTATGAATTTCTTTGACCCTTTCAATGCTTTGAAAAATGTTTTAAGAACATCTCCTGTCTTGTTTAAGGGCATAGTACATGAGTGTTAAGTTAGGGTCCATCTAAAGATCCCTGTGAAGAACAAGATGTATGTAGCATTCACATAGAGACTGAGCAAATTAAGGAAAAAAAAAGAAAAGAAAAAGGAAATGGTATTGTCCAAAATACAAATCAGCAGGTAAGGTTTTTTAAAGCTCTGTTATCTGCCAGAAAACTTCACAGTCAGTGTACCCTCTAAGTTGTTACTATTTTGCTCAGTTTTCTCACGTCTTATGCTGGAATTTCTTTTACCTGCCAACACATGTTAATGTTTTCAAAAATGCTTTAATGGCATCTCCTGTGTTGTTTAATACTATTAAATGAGCATAAAGTTAAAATCCACCCAAAGGTCGCAATGAAGAATTGCTTCCACATAGCAGCTGAGTGTGGAGAACCAAAACTGACATAATAAGAAATAATGAACAGCGCGATTTCAATAGGCCTTTGCTAGCGCTTCGCTGCTCGGGCCTAATAAAAGCATAAATATATATTTAATTTTTCCTTTTCCTTACACATGAGTTTCCATCAAGTAATGTATATATTTTCTTCTTCATTTCCCCTAAACATGCGTTTTAGGGTTGGATATTGGATATTCCAATATCCAATCAGCTATTGGTCCTCCATACCCTGTCAAACACTCCTGTTTGACAGTGTTTGGTTCGGAAATTTGTTGACAGTCCCTAAGTGAACCTCCGAGCCCTGAGGAGGAAGCTGGAGAACGGCTGGCTGAAATTATCGTTTATAAATCGGATCAACCTTGAGCTAAACGCTGTTTGCTCGGTGGATATTGGAATATCCAATATCCACCTCTTCACTGCAGTCAGTAACACAATAAAAGCACCGGGATAAAGTTTGTTTTGGTCTGTGGCCTGTAAAGATGGCACCGAGTGACTGCACCTAAACGCCCCACAACGTCTGACAGTGATGTTGGTTCCAAAGCTCTATTGACCAATAGTAGAGGAGCTGGACATAGAAGGTAGCTCTCCTTAACAACATAATGATGCATACGGGAAAGTAAAAACAGGAGAGAAGAGGCAATGACAAATCAAAATATTTACTTTTCTTGACAAAAACGCATGTTTAGGGGAAATGAGGAAGAAAATATACATTACTTCACGAAAACTCGTGTAAGGAAATGGAAAAACTAAATATATATTTATGCTTTTATTTCTTATCATGTCAGTTTTGGTCCTCCATAGCTGAGCATGGTAGGTGAAAAATAAATAAATAAATTTTTAAAAAATCGGCCAAATTTGGAAGTCAGAAAACTATTGGTGCACTGATAAAACTAACATACTCGTTTTCCACACAATGTGCACAGACTCAAAGCTATAATTGCCATGCTATTTATGTCACAGATAAAACTTTTTCTCATACTTTTACCACCTGGCGTATAAATGGTTACCACACACAGTTTCAATTCCAGAAACACCTGGTCCTGCTCCTCCATGTTTATTGAAGTCTTTAGGTTGATAACAGCCTGCCATTGTGCAGACAGAACAAAAAAAGCATTCAAAATTATTTCCTCAGTCAAACTACTGAATTTTATGGAATTAACTACTGACAAAATTCAATAGGGTCGTTGAATTTTGTCATGAGATGTGCAAACTCTTCCCTGTCACATACTGTTGGAGCCTATTAAGAATTAGATTAATTTATTTTTTGCTAAATTATTAATTTCCACAGATTTAAAGCCATGTGAGTGGTAGGTCTATTGTTGTATATTTATTTATGTATTTATTTTTCTGTTTTGCTTAGACCCTCCTCCTTGTTAGTCAGCCTCCTGCAGTCATTAACAGGCAGAAGCAGCTGCTGGGGCTGATCTGATTGTTTGGTGGAGCGAGGAGTGAAAAGGTTTTTGTACCGCAAATTAACGTTTATATTTGAAGTCAACTCTGAGATTATTTTTTGTTATTTTTATAAGTAAAAATAACAAAAACGCATGTTTCCTGTTTCTTTTGAAACAGGAAAAGTCTCCACAAGTGCTTTTTATTGTTTTTGAGTGAGTCGAAAACCTCCTCCTGAGGGACTACTCTGGCAATTTTGTTTTCTTTTGTGATGCAAGAGTGGCCATAACACATACATTTACCACTTTTGAGCAAAAGCTGACTACTAAAGTCTCAGTTTCTCTTCATCGTGTTGTTTTTGATGGACAACGTTTTACACTTGAGTTGTGCAGCTTAGGGTTAGGGTTAGGGTTTGGTACTGCTTTTGATCGTGCCATTGCAGATACCTCCAGTGGTACTATAACAGTACATTCACAAACAAAAAGAACACAAGCAGGATTTGATCATTGAAACAAAATGCTTGCAGAACCATCTCCCACAATCATTCAGAAAGCGGTGGAGGTGAAATGACGGGGCACTTCAAAATTGTTTAACTGTGAAACTATGATTAATTCCTTACCGTTTTTCACTAATTGTATTCGTAAGTTGGTGTGTGTTTAGCCTACCGAGTCTATGGTTGAATAAACTGCTTTCATGAGAAATGAGCCCTGTATATTCAGTAAGGTTCTTACTCAACTGACTTTGCAATTGTTTTTCTTTAGTCTTAAAGTGCTAGCAAATCAAAAGCCTGTTAGGTTGTGTGACAGCAGCATTCGGCACGCATCTGAATCCTGCCCCTTTATTCGCTGCAGCAAGCAACAGTAAGGTTGCAGCAGTGGGATGGCAAGGTGGCAATGTTTTCCACTTCTGAAAAACTCAACTATTTTAACGCGTCACCTACTGAGTTTTATTGCCTCTTGTCTGAGAGGGACTTTACAGACATCCACAGCTTACCATCCTCGGCTGCTTTGTGAAAGCTACCATTGTCTTACTCTACACAAGGATGTCTGGGTGGATCTTCACTTCATGCTCATGTATTGCGCCCTTAAACGAGACAGGAGATGCTGTTAAAACAGTTTTGAAAACTGGAAAACATTATTAAAAAAAATAAAAAATTAGGGGTGCACTGATTGCAAATTTTCAGCAAATTACCAATCTTTAAAAAGCCTATTTCAGTCTGACATTAAAATTTGTTTGATGATGTGAAACTTCTAAAGTATGGAAACAAATACAAGAGGTGCACCAATTGCGGTTTTCTGGCCAATGAGTTGCCACTGAACTTTAAAAATCACAGCTTCCAATTTTAGCCAATACTTTTTTTTTGTCCAAAAAACTTGTTATAAATATAGCAACAAAGTCACTAACTTGGGTGACTAATGTTAACCCTCAATGTTAAGACATGACCTGGTGGATAGGTGTAACATTCAACCATAATTTTCTCATGTCAGAAAATGATGGTAATTGCACTCAATTTATCAGTGCAGTCACACACACACACATATATATATATAATTATAATAATGCTGTTAATAAATTGGACTTGGCTAATAAAAATGTTATCTCAACAGTAAATAACTGCATAAATAAATGTGAAGGTGTGTACACTTTCCTTTGAAAGTGTACAAAGGAAAAAAGTATTTGAATCACAGAATAAAAGCTTTTATGCAGTAACCATATTGTTAAGTCACATCTGCTTTAGCACATTATTCTGTGTAAAGGCTAGTCTACCGTTCTAAATAATAACCAAAACAAACAACAATACAAAACAACGTCCGACAGAGAGAGAAAAAAAAACATCTCCAACTGGGTGGTTTGGGAATGGAGTCCCACCCTGTTTACAACACTGAGAACAAAAACAAACTCCCTCAGAGGAGTCCGGGCAAATGCAAGTCACACACTGCAAGCAATACAGCCAAACAACAACGACGACTGAGGATCTACTGGGAGAGCAGGCATTCAAACAGCAACCCGCGCACAAACACATTGTGCATCCCCACATGTTCAGAGGGAATGACACGGGAGAGTGAGAAAGTGCTAGTGAAAGACAGAGAGACAGAGAGAAAAGCGAGAGTCGGTGTGAAAGTGGAATTGGGTAGCAAACAAAGTCAAATACCACCCGCACCACCCCGCTCTCAGGTCAACTGAATCATCAGAAGTCAGGGAAGATACAGTCACCACCTTCCACGAATAGCTCATGAAACCACAACAGTATGACTTCACCGTGGCTAACACAGCGCTCTGAGAACACTCTACCTCAATATCCAGGCCACTGGGAGAGAAGCAGTAATGAATCTTAGTTAACAAGGCTATTATCAGGGAAGGAGCAACAGCGTCAGGAGGGACTTCACATACACAAATCCTTCCATCCACTTGCTCTTTACTGTTGTTTTTAAACGCTCAGGCATGCTGAGAGAGAGAGAGAGAGAGAGAGAGAGAGAAAGAAAGAAAGAGAGAAAGAAAGAAAGAAAGACCTTTAACTTATTCAGCATAGTACCACAAAAAACACTCACATTTCAATAGTACAAAAATGCACTTGGCACTAATATGATGAGTTTAATCTCAGGCTATGTGTCATGTCAGTAAACAAAGAGGCTGAATAAGGGACACGGACCCATTTAGTCATCTCTTCTCTAAGCTGACAAGTGTTTTAATGGCTCACACTGGATGATGAGAATAACCTGCAGACTTTCATCTTTGCTCCACATTCATCAGCCTGGTAGCACCTTCACCTAAATGCAGCCTGTTCTGCATCTTGGGTAATTACTGCATCCCAATTACCTCCCAGTCTCTAAACATAAATTAAATAAACAAGCAGCAACCCGTCAATTAGGAGCAGCCTTTCATAATGCGTGTTTAAAATTATGTTTTATGTACAAACACAGGAAAACCAGTGGTGAGAGAAGGGGGCGCTGCACTTCAAAATGAACCTGTATATCCTCTAACTGCAGCTAGGAGAAATCTGAAAATATCAAAATGAAGAGTAATCAAACGTAGAAATGCACCGATTGCTGAGAAACAGATCAGAATTAAACTATTTTTTTCTTGATCGGCTAAGACGTCAGCAGGATCACTTCATACTATGGAGTGTGGACTCAGAGTGCACATAAGAATTCGAGTGAGCAGGTTAAAAGCGGGCAAAAATTTGAGAATTGGGGCAGTATGCCCTTGTGTCAGAACTTCAACATCCAAAATGGTGGGACTGGTCACTATTAAGGCATTTGTGCTGCTAAAAGTACAACTACAACAAAAAATATATATTTTAAATATACAGTATAGGTATTTTTGTTTTCCAAAGTCATCACTGGACAGGGTTTCCCTCAGTGTATTATAAGTGCCGCATGCTGGTTTGTTTTTATTTTGCGGCCACACAATGCCGTCTACTTGTCTACTTAAAGTCAGGTAGAGTTGCTGGGCCAAGATCAGAAAAACTCGTTCCATAAAACTTGAGTATCCAAAACAGTCTCTGTGGCATTTATTAAAAATTCAATAGACACAAAATGGAAGAGCTAAAAAAGGCACATAAATTAAATCTCCCCGTTTGTCCCTCTACATTCAGCAGCAGCAGAGAGATGCGAAGTGAACCGGGTCTAGCTCATCATACAGAGCCGGTACAAGGTTGCATGAGGCCTTGAGTAGAATTTGATTTAGGGGCTTCTCTTGCACATCAGCACCGCTGACAGCATTTCAAAATAAATGTAGTAAAATCTGCAAAAGGGGCATAGATAGTTTAATTGGCCAAGTTTAAAAGCAATCAATGATAACTGTAGTTTATTAAGATGTATTTGTGAACAAACAGAGCTAAAACTAAAAGTTTAAACTCACAGCATCAGATTGTTGCTATGGTAACAAAACTATCTAACTATGGAGATTGTTCTTTGAACTTTTACAAAGCAAACTTGCCAGCTCTTTAAAATATTTAAATGTTAAGCAATTTAAAATATTTTAATTTATCTATGCTGAAACCATTAAATTAAATTTAACAGAACTGATATTCTTAGTTCATTTATGCTAAATGTGATTAGCATTACATTGTTTTTAGATCCACTAACCGATTGTTTAATTTGGATTTAACAAAAGCACAAATTGTTGATATTCATTTATTTATTGAAACCTTGCTGGTTATATCTGACTGTTCAAATGTGTTTTATGACTTGTTAAATATGGAACAAAATTCAATGTAATCACACATGTTCAATAGAGTGAAAAAAATATATATTACTTGAAAATTTATTTATTTTTTCTTCTTTTTTGCGACAGACACAGCTTACTGTGTGAATGTTGCCATATTTCCAAGATGGCAAAAAATAGACATTTCAGCTGTTGCTAAAAAAAGAAAAAACATCTTCTTGTGGTTAAAAATTAGTTTGGTAAAAAGTGGAGCTAATCTGCTAACAAAGCAGAATCTTATCTTTGTTAGCAGATTAGCTCCACTTTTTACGGACAAATATATGGCAAGTTAAGGCATATATATGGCATATATAAAAATAGGGGGGGAAAAACTTGATGCTACATTGTGAAAAATAAAAAGATGGAACTAAAATGTCCTTCTTAAAAGGAACTATGAATGTTGTTACTTTATAGACCAAAAATGTTACAAGAAATTTCTTAAGGAACTCTGACATCAATTTTCTTGCCCTCTACCCTGAGAAGAAAACATTTGTTTAAAAATTATGAGATTGCTCATAAAATAACCAAATAACTTTCAATTCCACTCCTACAAAATTTTAAGATGTTTATTTTAAAAATATGTATGAACTTTTCCAAGGAATGACTTTCTGCAAAAGAAATTCAAAATTAATATCAATTCCTGTGTATTTTGTGACTGAGATTTTGAGACAATAAACTTTAACTTCATTAATATTTTTAGAAAGATTTTCAAAAGTGGATATTGTACACAAAATCTATTCCTTCTTTAAGTTTTAATATAAAATTTGGTCTTGTAACAGAGGATGAAGGATTAAAGTATTATATTAACAATTTAATCCTGTGGCTAAGTTTTTATCCATAAATACCGCTTTCTAAAAATCCCCTCCATTTTTAAAGTTAAATAATTTTATTTAAGAATGTGCTTAAACATTGCAACATCAAAAAAGCCCAATATTTCTACCAATATGTTAATAGTTTAATTTTGGATTTGAAAATTCATCTTGCATTTGTATCATTTTGTTTTACTGTTCTCACAGTTAGTTTGTGACTATTCTTTTTCAGCTCCGTTTATCATATTAAACATTTTTGTTACCAATGTGTCCCTTGTCATACTTGAATTTTCTATAAAGACAAAAATAAAGACAGAAAAAACCATTGCCATAGTTTCGCCTTTTAACTCAAAACAGCACATGCAGCAATGATTGTAGGTAATACACTTTGCTTAAGTCCACTTAATGCAAGGGCAGAAATAGGACTTAAAATGGGCAGGGCACAGGTCGGTTGTGGGGAATGTGTGTCACACTACAGACTTCAACATAAACGTGCATTAGAAGGACACAAGGGTGGAAGTGCAATTATTGGAACAGGGCCTATGGCTTCCCTTTCTCACCTTTGATTATCTGCCTCTCTTCCCTCAGTCTGTCAGGCTGTTCCTATTCACAGCTGTTGTCTATCACCTCATTGTCATCAGCTGCAACCAATGCCACTCTCCCGTTTTTGTATTTATAGCCTGGCCCGTCATCCAGGGGAGTAGAAAAGCTCCCCAGGATGTTTCTCATTCCCATTATTCTCATGCGGCTTAGAATCATGACTTTTTCTCAGAAGACTAATCAGAATTATATATATATATAATTTTTTTTTTTTTTTTTTTTTTTGCCCGGTTCTGGGCTACACAGTGGCGAGTTGGTAGCACTGTTGCCTTGCAGCAGGAAGGTCCAGCCCGGGGCCTTTCTGTCTGTAGAGTTCTCCAGACAGAAAGTGTGGGTTCTCTTGAGGTACTCTGGTTTCCTCCCACAATCCAAAAACATGTCTGTCAGGTTAATTGGTCTCTCTAAATTCTCCTTAGGTGTGAGTGTGCATGATTGGCAGGGCAACAGACTGTCCTGTCAGTTTGTTGCCCTGTGATGGAATGCCAGGGTGACCCGCATCTCTCCCGTTGACGGCTTGATATAGGCACCAGCACCCCTAGCGACCCCAGTAGGGATAAGCATGTAAGATAATGGATGAAAGGATGGATTTTCAGTTCCTCATGAAACTCTTCAATATTACACACCTGCCTCAGCCCTGCTGTCTTTGGGTTCTCTACTTAACTCTAACATGAAGTTGGTTCTTGTGTGGTCATGTGCCAGTGATGAAGCACAGGATTGTGGGTAGTTTAAGCAAATCACCAATATGCCCCCCCTCCCCCCTGGCTTTTTGTATTAGAATCCTTAAGAAAAAAAATAGATAAAGATTGCTAACATTGGGGGGAATTTGGATTGGCTGGAAAAAAGACTCATCTATATTTCCAATTAAATTGTATGTGTGTGCGAGTGTGTTTCAATCAGGTAATGTGTGCTGGGAATTAAAAACGTAACAGCTAATGGGTCCAAAGGCATAACACTGGAATAGAGCGTTCTACCAAGAAAGGTTTTTTTTTTTTTTTTTCACCTCATAGATGAGTGAAGAGGGACAGCAAGATTGTTGAATTCAAAGGCAAAACAAAAAAGAGAAAGCAGCCGCAGTAAGAGTCTGTCAACAAAATCTGCATTGCCGTTCTCTCCTTGTCTCCATTATGCTCTCCTGTCTCTCCTCGAGCCCCGGCTGAGATCTGAGCACTCTGATGGCTTATCACATAGCAAGCAGCGGGCTAAGCCGGAGTGATGCGCCCAAAAGACATGATCAAAGCGCGCCGACTTTCCAGCCAGCGAACAATGATGGAAGAGCAGGCCCTGCCATGTTGTGTTTCTTATTAGGCTGCAACTGCCAACCGAAAAAACAGGAAAGAAGTCAAGGATGAACGGCCTCCAAAAAAAAACAAAAACTTGAATTTACATTACACTGTCTCCAACGTTTATCAGGGGCTTAAGCAATAGTTCATATTAGCAAATGTCAGTTTTTGCTCTTCTCATTATCCCATTACTCAGATAAAAAACAGAGTAATGATTTAATCTTTCCGGCCAGGCCACACAAGCTTACATTTTCAAGTGCTCAACATGAAGCTCCGAGCAGCTTTTTAAGATCTGAACACTTTGATATAATTGAAGTCTGTTTTTTTTTTTCCTTTTTGTAGCGCAAACAGAAAGAACCTGCGAGATAGCACCAGAAAGCCACTGCAGTAGAAGAAATTAAGAACAAAGTGGTGGTGAAAAAGGAGCATAAACAGACAAAGAAAATGCTTCACAGATCTAACCACACCAGTTTGACTGACGTGATTTCTGGCAGTGGCAGCACAAAAATATCAAACCGCACAACCTGTTATGAGGAGATTTAAAAAAAAAAAGTGTTTTAACTGCTTTAAAACAGGATTCCTGTGTGCTGTGTAAAATTATATTTGTTTGACCTACCCTACCTGTGTGCCCAGCTATGGACTCTGTAACTAGTCCATTAAAATGGGAAGCACACCATGTGCTATTCTGAGTCCGGATAAAAATAAAAAATAAAAAAAAACATAGCAAAGAGACAAAAGGACAATAAAAAATATTGGGATTTTGGTTGTACATTTTGATGTCTTTCATGTTAATAGAGACTGGAACAGGACGATTTTCATATTAACTAGCTACAAGTTGTTACAATGAGACCCCTTACAACTTGTTGTCTTTCTCCCAGTCCATATTATAACAGGTAATGATTGAAACCAGCTGGCTCAGGTAAAATAATAATTATTTTAACAGACAATAATTATTAAACAGACAAACATGAAAAACTCCCCCTATTTTGAATCCATAAAGGCGTTAATTAACAATAGTTGGAAGTTTATTTACATCTTATTTTCTAATAGAGCTGAAACTACTACATATAAAAAGGCCACTGCATTTGTAAACATTTAATGAATTTTAATTATCAAGCTCTACATGTAAAGTTAAATCTAACAAGCTAACAGATCAAATATTTTGAGGGTTTATTTTCTACTTGCATACTAATGTGGGCAATGTAATATTTACATTTTTTTTATTTTCAAATAAAAGGTTGTTTTGTTGCAATTTTAGGCACAGAAAAAAAATTATTCAAGTTCTGTGGTACAATTTTACATGTGCATTTATACTTTATACATTTCTAAGTTGTCTAAGTTTTTACAAATTTTAGGTTAGATTAGCTGTAGTGAAAATGTAAACATTTATTAAAGTTTTTTTAATTAGCCAAAAATTTAGGATAAGGAGCTTAGAGTTTTGCTAGATTTTCAAAAGTGGGATCGGCTAGGAACACTCCAATCAGTGAATTGTAGTCTGCCTGTAGTTTTAGCAATGGCAGAGGAGGAAGTGAACAAAGCTGTTCAGTCCATGTTGGTCATACTTCCAAATATTAAATTAACATTAACAGCCGCCTTGTTTGTATCAGCTCTTCTCTCTTCGATGTGGAGGATGGTTATTTACAGCGCAGGCAAATTCAAGTAAGCTTTCATAGCGTCTAACTGGCTCATTACACACATCACATACAAACATTAGCAAATGAGGAAAATTAAACTAACACAGTCCATATTTCAAGCAGTTGTTTCTCAATCGCCAAGGGTCCAGACCCTCTGGACGAAAGAAATACCAGATTAATTCGGGAAGCACCACAGGGGGGGTTATCCGGGCACACCAACCTTTTTTACCCCAGAAATATTGTTCCGCCGCCTTCCTTTGTTGCTACATTTGTGTAATGATAGCAGGAATGAGTGTGCTGCATTTGTATCCATACTTAGTGTACTCCCCTCTGCTTATTTTTGTGTCATGTGAATCAAACATGCAAAAAAAAAAAAAAAAAAGAAATTCATACCACAAATTAATCTGGTAGAAAACTTGTCATTTGTCTTGCTTCCGTCAAAACATGAATGGATTAGGGCTCTTACGATTCCTCGAATGATTTGAGTACCTCAAATTTTTAAAATTCCTCAAGGAAAATTGAACCTAAGGGAAAAAAAGGAATCTAGCAAAGCTTCTCCTTGAAGCTTTGCTAGATTATGTTTTATTATTTAGCAAACTGTGTTGCAGTTGAGTGATTATTTGTGTTGCGCAATACTCTCACTTCTGCCTATGAGTTGTTGTTGAAATCGAAGTGCTTTCGTCAACTTTCAAGTTGACGGAATCACTTGAAAATTCGGTCTCCTGGACGGAATTTATTAATTGATGATAACGTCCGGGTTTTTATAATTTTTCAGGGGATCAATAGGCATCCTTAAAATGACTGGCACAATGCATGGAGTACGACAGGCTGTCTCCTCCTGGAGTTGCTGCCTTGTGGCAGAGTGAACTGTGGTGAAGTGTGTGGTGGGTGTATTTATACCGGTGAGCGGATAGACTGAACACAGTGGGTGGCTATACTGTAACCGATCCTTGGCGAAAGTGTAATTTTACGGACAACCTGGAAAATAATTTCATATCATCCTGGTTGCATCAAACGGGTGGCAAAGCGCATCCTGATGGTACATAGCTGGCAACGTGTTCCTGCGTGTGACGAACAAGCCAAATTCAGGCACTCACATAAACATAAAAGCTGTAAATGGCTGGGCATAAACTAAATACTACAGTATAGACAGTTTTTTTTAGAAGTGTCTTTGTGAACCTGCCTATTTTTTATTAAATTGAATGTAATTTGAGATTTTGTATGACTTTTGTCCAGGTAAAACTTAAAAGCAAAGCTATTATTGTTACAGGTTAATTTTCTAAACTACATAAAAGTAACTGTGTCAGATACACAAGTATGAAAATTAGAATCAATGTTGACATCCAATAGTAATGCTGATGTTATGGTAGAATTTACCATAGTTTTATTTTATCACAATTTTATTTGATTACTAGATTGTCAGAATAATTGATAGAATACTTGATTACTAAAATAATTGTTTACAACAGCCCTAAAATGGATGAAATTAATATGAAAAAAGAAGAAGCAATTGAACAAATGCAGCTCTTATTCCCACACTGGACCAAAAATAACTCCTTTTATCTCCAAGCAGGGGTGCTCAGCCAGTTTACAGCCCCTCAGTATGGGTACTGAGGGGCGCAGGGTATTTCAATGTGTGTTCACAAATACTGAGCAGTCAGATGAAAGAGAGAGCCGCTTCATTCGGGGATGGGAGAGTCCACTCGTTGAATGCATGAGTGACTGATTATTTTCTTAGCAGCTCAGACCTGAGCTCTGTACAAAGCAGAGCTGTGTCAGCCTGAAGAGGCCAAGCAAGACACAAAGGTTTTCCAAATAACTCACAAATCACAGATATTGTGTCATAACAGTGGTCTTCTTCAAAGTTCAACTTCATTCTCTTAACTGTTCCTCAGGCCAGGTCGGTACATATTCACTCACGGGGTAAAAGAGAGCTTATTTATCTCAGATGGCAACGCTGAGTAATCCACATCTGACACAGAAAAAACTGTATGAAAATATGTGGCAGTCAAACACTGCAAAGAAAGCTCATCCTGCCGCCCTAAAACCTAGGTCAGCATTTGTGAAGGTCCATTTCTGCATAAGTGAGCACACAAACCCAAGCGCCTGTTCAAATATTCTCTCTCTTTTTCTCATGCAGCTCATGACAACAGCCCAGCAGCAGCACTGTTTGATCTCCAATGTTTTCCTTAATCTAGGTTGTCAAGGTTCGCTTGTTGGAGGCTGTTTACTTTACATCTCCAACAAAAAAAAGTTACTCTTTTTCCCTCCCCTTCAGACAATGACTAATCCTAAGAAACAAGAAGGAGGGAGCACCGCCAGCAAAAGTTAAAGCTGCAGTTTCTCTTTTGCAAACATTTTCAGTGGTTCATATGTACTGTATAAAACACTGGAGATATTTAAAAATAAAAAATAAATAAAAATATGGTGTTCCTGTCTATTTGCTTGTTTTATTCCAATGTATATCACAACAATTTGGATGAAAACACAATACTGAGCAGTCAGATGAAAGAGAATGCAATACAAGAATAGTTTTGGAAAAAAATCAATATGAACTTTGCATTAGATTTTACAGTCAGTAAGTTTGAGGTGCCTTAATGAATAAACTTATTTATTTTAAGTTAGCAGAACATTAATAAAGACATATGAGAAAGAATATTTGTTTTCTACAGTGAAAAGAACAAAAATAATATTACTCTGAATGGTGGAGATGCAGGGGTGTTATTTTTAATAGAAATATTATAAGAATGGGACAGCCATAAATAATATATTTAAGTTAATAATTTTGACAACTAAGTGCAATAAAAACAAAATAAAAAAATACTGTAAATGGAATTTTGGTGGGCAGAAAATATTAAGCAAAAAAATTATTTCCATTTTAATTGATTACATATTTAGCACTATAATGCTCAATGGCATTATAAGTACTAAATATAAACTAAGCTAATTCATTTCGGTATTAAATCCTACTTAATGGTACTTAAACGTCAACAGTTCTTCTCTAACAATCTGAATGACAATGGTGGTGATAAACTGACAAAACTCTTAGAATTATTCATTAATATTTCTGAATAAAGATCCTAAAATATACTTGAACATTTTTATAAATGTACTTATTTAATTAAATTAGTAAAATATTGACATTTTTTAAGACGCTGTGCTAATCTAGCTTGTTTCTCTGTGCCTAAAAGAAAATGAAGAAACAATGAGAACAGGAAAATGATGAAAGTAATATTATACAGAATTACTGAAATTACAATACTTTTTTCAAATCTATTTCAAAAAGGTGACAATTTAACATTTTCCTTGACAAGCACACGTAAGAAACACAAAACACTAGCAAGTTGACATAAGTGCTAAGCTAATGATATCTTACTTCGATGCAGAAGCTTTCTCAAAACCAAAATTCATAACAATTTTCTATGCAGACACTAATCCAGTCCATATAAATATATCAGCTACAGTTCTCTTTGACATAAAGAATGAGAATAACACTTGACAGCATCAACGTCTTTGGTTAAATTCTAATCAAAGTGTTCAGATGGGTTTGCTACTAAAATAAAATTAGCTAATGTTGCTGGAAAAATAAGAATTAAACACTGGATTTACAAACTAACATGCAGGTGGGGAAACATGTGTCAAGCAATTTAAATTGGTAGCATATAATACTCTTTAAATTTTGGGGGCATGGGGTGTTAGTCAGTATAAGCATAAATATATCAACTTAGTACATACAAGTTGAGATCTGTCATGAAACATGTGGCAGAGAGTTTGAGTAAGAGAATTAAGAATGATTTAAGTTTGTAAACATCCTTTAGTTAGATTAGTAATAGTGTTAATGCTTAAGTTGCTGGAGAGCTCAGCTCCTTTAACTCTGAGGCAGTCCCCACCAATGAATAGCATGTTAACTGAATATTTAGTAGAAACACTGACATGGAACTTTGTTAGTATGGTTTTAAACAGTTCATTTTTATGTCAGTAACATTTTATGCCCCAATCACAGACCAAAATTCTATTCTTTTTTTTTTTCAGTGGGAATTTGGAACAGATTACTAGACTGATTTTAATAATTAGGTAGAATGACTAATTTTGAGAAAGAGCATTTATAAAAATAGCTGCAAATTTGTTCAAATTATTCAAATGTTTACCTGTTAAATTCACATATTTTCTGCTCAGAAATATTTATTTTAATCTGTTACAAAAATGTTATTGATAAAGTCTGTTTTTTAGTGAACATTTACATTGAAAGTTGTGAGAACTGAGTATTTGTTATCCCCACAAAGTAGTTCACAAATACTTTGAGGTAATGAAAAGTTGACTATAAATGAATATCCGCTTTAGGAGAAGAACTATCCAGTCTTATCTCCTCGTAGGGACGCCACACATAAAACAAACCCGTCTTCTATGGACAGGTAAAAACAAAGCCGATGGAGTGACAGTAAATGTCATGACGAATCATAGTAAGTCCAGTTCAAATGGCTTTTTATGCTGTTTTTTTTTTTTTTTTTTTTTTTTTTTTTTTTTTTGTTAAGGGGACAGCTAGCACGTGGGGAAAAGTTCCTTCCCTGCTAAAGAAATCACAGCAAACTTTTCGATTCAACCAAATAAAGTTCAAGATTAACGGTGAAAACTTATTCTTCGCAGGTAAAGCTGTAATTAGAAGCTGTGTGTGGCTACCGCTGCTTGTTCGCTCTTTCCATCTTTCCAGCTGTAACTAAAGAGTTGGTTGGGGGGGGTTTCTCCAAAAGGTGCATTTCCCCCCAGGGTCTCGTGAGTAGCTTCAACTTCAGTTAACTTTCTGAGAAAAAAAAACGGGACACCACGCCACACAACCGCGATAATAAACTGTGCTACCCACTAAGTTTTAGCAGCACGGTTAGTGAGTTTGACTCGCTATGTTTAATAATTTCAGGAGCGAAGTTAGACTCAGTGCGAGCAGCAGAAGGTATCTAAAGGCGAAACAACAAAGCTAATGTTAACATGATGAGAGCTGTGAAACTTACCGGTAGGGAAAAAAGCTTTACAGCGGCGAACGAGCAGCGCACGCGGAGGGTTAAAGAGGAGGGAAGGGGAGGGGGCGATTTGCTGGAGAATAATGAACCTGTGCACGCGAGCCTGTGTACCGCGAACGCGTGCGACAACAAATCACATCGTAAACACCAACAAATTATACTCCGCTCGCCTCAGTGTTGGACATAGCTGCCATTGAAGGTGAAGAAGAGGAGGAGGAGTAAGAGGAGGTGAGGGAGTTCTCTAACTTAACTTATCTGCAAGGAAAATAGATTATCTTACCGAGGACGTCGAAATATGGCAAAATGTGGAGTTTCGCTCTTGCCGACTCGCCAGTGTGGCTCGCAGGGGAAAATAGTCTCCTGGCTTTTAATGTTATTAGATTTTTTAACACGCCGAGAGAAGAATTAAAGAGAGAGAGAGGAAGAGGAAAAAAGAAGAAACGAGGATTTGAATGTTTTTGTTTTGATGTTCCTAGTCCGTGACGTCATACATCCACCTGCTGGGCAAAACAAGGCTCATAGCGTTTCAGAGCCTTGACAGAATTAAGTACATTTTAATTTTCAGGAGCACTTAGGTAGATCCTTTCTCTCTGAGTGTGTAGGGAGCTACGAGGAAGGTGAAGGGTACGTAATGATGTGCATTAGTTTTAGAAGTAAGTGTGACAGAGGAAGAAGGGGGTACTGGCTATCAGAAAAGCTAAATGCCGACTAATCGAAACTGAACCGAAGGAACTTTTTCGGAAAAATAACCTTCTCATTTCTTTTAACTCTTAACTATGCACTAATAAAAACAAACTGCACTCATAAAACAAATTGTGATTTACCCAATAAAAATCAGTGTAACAATTTGGATACGTTTTATTTGGATGGATAGTAATTAACGATTATTTATATTCACCATGAAAGTTACTTTCATTTAATAGTCAGCTGCATGTGTGGCATACCTACTAAGCCAGGGCTGCACGTGGCTCTCCTTAAGAGATTACTCATTCAAAGTCAACTTTTTTTAGGCCACAGCACTTCATTTGTTTTGGGGAGTTTATATATATATATAAACTCCCCAAAACAAATGAAGTGCTGTGTCCTAAAAAAAGTTATATATATATATATATAAAACTTCTCTGTAAAATTGCACACCAATACAGCAAACTGCTAATCTAACCAATAAAAATTTACCTCAATTTGCAGGCATTTGATTTGGATAGATTTTATACAATATTTATGATTTGATGTTATTTATGTTTGACGGCTTAAATCAGGGGTGTCCAAAGTCGGTCCTATGTTTTAGTTCTTTCTCTGGAGGTAGAATGCCATGTTGTCAATGATGCATGTCGATGTTCTTCTTAGGCCTCTAACAAGCCATCATTTGATCCAGGTGTGTTAAACCAGGGAGAGAACTAAAACGTGCAGGACCGACTTTGGACACCACTGGCTTAAATAAAACATAAGAAAATAGTCAATTTGTCCCAGAAATGTTAAAACTTACTTATTCAACTAAATTACAAAATTAAAACTCAATTCTCATTTAATTATGTCTCTGCTATTTCTGTGTTAAATCTCCTATATAAATATATTTCAGTAACTTTTTAAGTACTAATTTTAGGGGTTTCATGAGGTTAGTCTTTTCATGCTAAAGATACAAAAAATTGCTTTATGATCAAGGCTACATTACTGAAATAGTAAAGAACATTTAAGATGTATATTTGCAAGACAGTAAGATTTTAAGGAATGGCATTTAAGCCATTTCACTGACAACGCAACTAAAATGTGATGCTTATTGCCAATGACTGCTAAATTAGTTGCACTTGGTAAGCAGATTTAACTTTAGCATTAACAATGTTGCTAACGTAGTTAAAACAAATAAATAAATAAGCTAACCTATATTGAACTTTACATTAACAAGTAATTTAATTGAGATTAGATTGTTATAATGCATAATATTTAATCCCTTTAAAGATTTATTTTTATAGTGTAACTTTTCAGAAATAATTCCTTGTAATCCCAATAAAAGGTGAAAAAAGTGTGCTTATATACTTAAGGTTGACATGCTCAGAAAAATCTGATATGCTTTTGAAAGGACATGGGAGATAAGGAGAGTGTAGATTCTTTTATTTACAATAGCTACAATCTCAAACATGTGGGCCAGGTTTTCTCAGTTCCTAAATGTCAGCTGAGAAGATTCATAAACACTGATTGGATTGAATGTTACATTTAAAATCTTCTGCATACTCTGTCATAAGAAGAAAGTGTTTTTGGTGGCCGTCTAAAATAATCATACGTTGGTCCAGGAGAAAAGAATGAAACTATTATCTTTATTACCGTAGTAACGTGTAGTTTAGTTGTTTTTTATTTTATATTTTTTTGCTTGATCAGAGTTAAGGGAGGATTATATCACTTTGAGTGGTTTTAGCTTCCTCATGACTACATATGAGAAAAAGCTGAAGTTGAGCCCTCTCAGGAAGAACTGTTCCTTGGTGGAGAGCACCACCTTCTGACCATTGTTACTAATAAGGAAACGTCTCTGTTAGATATTTGATATTGAGGTTATTACAGATCATATTAGAACCTGGATTATGATTTACAACCATTTTCTTCTAAAACATTATCTTTTTATTGTGTCAGTGCTTTTACAGATACATGAACTCATAAATACTTTTTATCATCTATAGGCTTCAACTAATAACTGCAGCACTTTGCACATTTTTGTTTTTACATTTTGTCACGTTATAACCCCAGCAACAATGTACTTCATTAGTATTTAATTTGATTGTCCAGGAGAAAAAAAGTGCATGTCCACCTGGGATTTTAGCATAAATCTAGTTTTTCTTTGAAGGTGTCAGTTTTTTTTTGTTGTTGTTGTTTTTTTTAAAGAGTACATAAGTTTAAAACATAATTAGGTTATAAAATAACTTCCCATAGTTTAAACATCTCAATTAGCACTGATAAATGTGTCATTTAAAATGAACTAAAATATGGCACAGTAAACATGTGGAAGACGCTCTGCTGAGATGGGATCAAAATATTATGAGTTTTGGAAAAGTAACACTGCGCATCACCTTGAACACACAATGCCCATCATGAAACACAGTGGTGGCAGTGTCATGCTACTGGGATGCTTTTCTACTACAGAGACAGGAAACCTGGTCGGAGTTTATGCTGAATACTTGAAACTGGGGTAGAGTTCCATCCAGCAAGACATCAACCCCAAACATAAATCCTGAGCTACAATAGAATTGATTACATCCCCCTAAATAATTGGATGCACATTCTAAAACTTTGTTTACAATTCTTCGATTTCTTGCTAAGAAGTGTATTTTGCTACGATGGACTTCACCATATGTCCCTACATTAGAATATTTGGATTACACAGATATCTGTCATCCTTCTTTTGGAAAACTCACTCATGATCTTAACCACAAATTGGATATATTTTTGAAGCTCTGAGGTTTGCTTAAGTCTTTTCTACTTAACCCCTAGATTTTAGTTTTTTATTATTTTATTTTACTGCTTTATTTATTCTTGCCTGTTTTTTTGTTTGTTTTGTTTGGTTTTGTTTTTTTGTTTTTTTTTCTGGCAACCTGTCCAGGGTGACCCCACCTCTTGGCCGGAACATTAGCTAGAGATAGGCACTAGCACCCCTCCCGACCCCACTAGGGACGAGGGTGGGTAGGTGGGTGGATGGATGGATGGATGGATGGATGGATGGATGGATGGATGTGAGGTGGCATGGATTGGAGGAAGAAACTAATAACTCCTTATTTCTTATTCATGTGGGATATTTTGCTACAGTTGTTTTGTTTTTTGTTTCTTTGTGTGTGTATGTGTGATGCAGCACGGGATTCTCTTTTGTTCTTTTTGCTGTAACTGATCTGAAATTAATAAAAATAATTTAGAAAAATAAGTAATTACATCAATATTAATGTGTTAGATTGAGTCCAGACCTGAATCCAGCTTAGCATTTCTGGTAAATTGCTGTTTACCGATGTTCTTCATTCTAAGTTTGAATTATTTTATGGATAAGAGCAGGTGAAAGATTCAATGTGCGAAAACTTGCAGCTGTTATTTCAATAGAAGATGGTTCTAGAAGGTAGTGATTGGTTCAGGAGTGCTGAAAACAGGATACACACCACACTTCAAAGTTTTATTTGTTAACATGAAAATCATATATTGTATTCCTTCCACTTCTCAGTTCTATATTACATTGTGTCACATAAAATGCCAATAAATTACATTTAGGTTCATGGATGTATTAAGACAAAATGTGAAAAGGTTTAAAGGTTTTTGTACAAAAAAGTAAAACAATTTTGATGTAGTTCATATTTGTGTTATTGCAATAAAGATTACACCAAACCTGAGTGTGTTTTTTTGTTTTGTTTTGTTTTTTTATATATAATTCTTAAATCTAGAATTAATTTGTCTGTTTTGAAGATGCAGCAGAGTGGATCATAATTGAATAAAATGAGCCTCTGTTTGAATTTGTATTTAACCTTTTGTAGGTTTGACTCCAAAGAACCTTGTGTTAAATTTTAGCTTTGTGGGAAATATATCTGAAAAAAAAAAACAGGGGAAGAAACTTTTTACATTTAAAGTATTTACCTGGTGATCTGTGATCTTGTATGAAATCCTTTACTCTCCATATTGTGCTGTCGCCGTGTTTCTCATTAAGCTGCGAATATGTCTGTTATAATGAACAAAAAGTACAATGCATGAACTATTTCAGAAAACAAGTTGAAAGAATAATCTAATTTACGACTAATTGTTCAGTTAGTCGATCTACATGTCAATAGGGATCAGTGGCGCCCAGGAGTCGACTGAATTTATTACGGTGTTGTGTATGTGTTGTGCTGCATGGATTAGGATCCCGACTTGATGGAGTGTGGTCACAAATTAATTGTGGAGCATCATCCATTGCATAACAGCCTCTTCATTTGTTTGTGTGCACACAACAAGGTAATTAGCTTTCTGTTAATTAGGTAATTAAGCTAATGAACAGGAGCTGCTCTTGGTTTCCAATGAGGAGTGTTGGTGCTGTTGCTGTTCTTTTGCCGAAGGCTGTGGCATTCACGGTGTGACGGGAAGAGAATGCCTGCCAGAAGTTCAGTAATGAGTAAAAGAAGCAATCGGAAACAAGGTCGTGGTTAGCTCAGTTTAATCGTTAGCAAAGTGCATAAAGAAGTATACACATCCCTATTGAAATGCCATGTTTTGTAGTTGTAAAAAGTAAGACCATAAGTAATTTCAGAACGTTTTTCTATCTTTATTGTGGCATATGAAATAAATCTGCTCCAAATCTTAAAATAAACTCTACAATAAACTGAATACCTTTAGTGTGCACAATCTTAAACTAACACTATTTCGAGCCACCTTTTGTTCAAGAACTTTAGGTTTTATTAGAACAAAACATCTTAAAATGTGGCTTTTCAACAAATAATGTAATGCAGTGAGAATTACACATAAACCATTCTACTGTATCTTAAAACAAATGCTATAAATATGCAAACCTAGTACAGTATGTACAATAGCTTTCAAGTTGTCAAACACAGACATGGACCAATCGTGCTTTGGGAAAATTTCACTAGCAGTATAACATTTCTAAAATGTGTATTTATTCTACTGCATAAAAATTCAACATAGTAACTTTCCTAAAATAATGACTACAGTCATTTCTGAGCAAAAGTAATTTATTTATTTTTTTATTTAGCCAAAATCACTTACCAGGAGTTCCAATAGGAATGGAACAGGCTGGATGTAGACTTCAACGTAATCCAGCCACTTCTATCCCGTTTTGTCCAGTTGGGTGCCAATTTTCATCCCAGCCACAAACTTCTTAAGAGAAACCTGGAGATTAGCAGGTGCCCATAAATCAGCTGTGATTTTCTTATTAGGAGATTGTTGATTGACCCGACACTTACTTGTGAAGCCAATCTTATTTACCGATCTCATGTACCTCAGCAATGGTCTAAAAATCAACCGCTGTCCTCTATTTCCGTGTTGTGAGGGGTTTGACCGACTGCTCCATCCACTAGGTCATGTCTGCATGTTTGTAGTTAACAGTCACCTCACTGTTGCCAATTTAGTAACTTTCTTGCTACCTTTAGCTACTTTTTAGACAAAAGACATCAGTATTGACCAAAATCGAAAATGGCAGGTTAAAGATAAGTAATCAGGCCAGGAAACTGTAACCTGGTGGTTACTGCAATCAGCGCATCCCTACAGGAAATCAGTCTGACAAAGCCAACAGAACCACATCATCCATAAAAGGCAGAGACCTGATTTTGAGGACAACAAAACAGATCCCCACAACACCTTGACTGAGCCCAGAGATTCTGTTCATTAAAGCTATAAGCAGAATCAGTGATAAAAGGAAACCTTGGTTGTCAGGGTTCAACTCTCACCAGAAATGAGTTAGACCAAATCCCTGCTTATACAACCCAACCAAATCAACGAATCAAATCCAGAATTTTTTTTATCCACATTATATTTCTGAATAGTTAAATTCAGTTGATCTTAGTGTGATCTATCTAGGGAAGTCTAGCCGATTGCATCAAGTTTTTGATTTCAAAGTTTTGGATTCTAAATGTTGCAAATCAAAACATACTTGTAAAAATATGTAGTTTAGTTTACAATGTGTACTTTTTAATTCTGTCAGAGGAAACAGAAAAGGTGGAACTAGAAGATTTTTGCTCAGTGTTCTTGGTTTTCTCAGTGAGAAGAAAAACTCCAAAGAAAATATTTTCAGCTCCATTTTATTTGATCTGCCCGTGTCACTGCAAAAAGACTTTACAGAGGGAAACAAAGATCCTTTTGAAAACTATCGACCTGACATGAGATTAACTACAAAGATGATGTGATAAAACATGCAAGATAACTTGAACGTATACTTAATCAAAAACAACTTGAAGTTGTTGTTAAATGAAAGATGCATATTGCATGGATGGGAGCCGATCTAGTTTTCCTCTAAGCAGTAGTCTACATAAAATCTCAGTTATTCACTCAGCCTTCATAAAGCATAATCCATCTTCAAACCACTAAAACATGAGGACAGTATGACCTACACATAATCACTGACCTAGAAGGCAGGAAGAAAACTATCAGATTTACCGTCAGTGGAAACATGTAGCGGAGGTGCGACGGGAGAAAAATGTCTGGCATTACCTCATTATCTACCAATCAGTAACTTCACTTCAGAGCTCAATTAAAAAGAATATTGAATCCTGGAGCTTGGGGAAAAAATAACATTAAAACATTCCCTGATACTTTTTCAACACTTTTTTTTTTCACCCATAAAAATAAAGCTTTAAAAATAATTATGGCCACATCCGCGCTGGACTTCGCTTTGATCCTTTACGATGGCTTTACGATGGGTTCACACTGTTTAAGAAAGCAAATATTACATTCACTCCATCTGTGACGATAAAACCCAAAACGGACAAACAACAAAATTCTTGAACAACAAAAACATCTTACAAACAGCAGAAGAACGCTTTGGCACTGAAAAAGTTGAATGGATCATGATGGGAAAGCAGCAAATCGCAGTTAAAAACATACTAATCGGTGCAGCTAATAGTCACATTCAACCAGTTAGAATTTTCAGCAATATTCTAAATATTGAATGTGACTTATAGTCTGCACCAGGAATGACATGAGTGGTCCCAGTACAGTTCTAGCAGAACAGGAAATTGCCACCCTCACTACTCAACGCATTATGGATGAGATTTACACAGTTTTCCATCTCTGAACCCTTCAGAGCTTCAGGACCCATATTGTGATTAAAGCAAGGCAGCAGTCATTAAAAGATACAAAAATATATTGATAACCTCTCGTCATTGAAAGCAAAAAAATAAAATAAAAAATACTATCCTTAGTTAAGTTGTGGACATTGCCTTCCGTGAAGGCAGGTTCAGAGTTCTGGGTTTTGTTTTTTGTTTTTTATTTAAAGTGCTTTACAATCTAATGTCTTGAACGTCCTCCCTCAAAGGCATGATGATCCATATGAGCTGAAAGAGACAGAGTAATTTTATTACATTAGACATCTGCTTGACAAAGATTACTCAACGTGAAGGGCATGGAAAGTTCCAGGTGCTGCAAGGCCAGGATTTTCAAAATGTCAGCAACAGAGAGGAAGCTTTCTTGAGTCAGCGTTTAAGGGGGATTTTTTTAAAACAATTTGTAAATCAAGCAGGTTTAAGTGTCAGGACATGACAAAAAATCAGGCAATGTCTCAAATGGGGTAAAAAGTCAGCCAGCAACTGGAATCAGCAAACTTGATGGGCAAAAATAATCATATTTGTCTGGTCAGTGAACGCACCACAATTCAGCACAGTGAGATTGACAAAACTCTGAGGGAAGAACAATCAGTATTAAGTGAGAGGAAGAACAACATTAAGTTTTCTATGGAGGAATGTTGGCTCTTCATTCATAGGATGCCACTTTAATTAGGACAAGAGTGTTGAAAGTGCAGCTCAGGGGCCATTTGCAGATCTCAAAACAATTTCATGCGCCCCATCTGCCCAAAGTTTTTAGATACACTTTTTAAAAAATGCTAGGATGCAAATTTTACTTATGGGAGACATTTGGAAAATATTATTTTTTTAAAAACATAGTGTAACCAAGTTACACTATGCTATTAGTAAATGTTATTTAGTACATTTACTAAATAACATTTACTGTTATTTAGTAAATGTAACCAGTTACATTTACTAACTGGTTACATTTACTAAATAACAGACAAAGGCACTCATTTTTATTAAGAAGGGCAAAATAAAGCAGGAGTCAGCTATACCCTCTTCCTGATGATGAAATTAAAAAATGTGTAAGATATTGTTTTATTTTTGTTATTTTTAAATTAGGCAAACAACCCTTTTTATGTTTTGGATTCACAGTGACTTACACATCCTTGTTTTCAGAAATCAAACTGCTTGGCTAGTTTCTTTAAAACATTGAGTTTGTTGTTGAGAAGGTAAAAATGAAAAACAATCAAAATTTGATGCTAATTATAACTATCCCTATAAACTAACGTGCAATGCTACAGGCAGTTTAAAATGTCAACTTAGTCATAATTTTGTCTTAAGTTTTGAAATTATTGTGAAATCCTGTTTATTGGCAGAGCTGTACTAAACAAACGGCTCTTCCTCTCACAGTGCGACATCACCTCTTTTCACAGAAACAAATATTTAAGGACCATTGCAAAGCCGTCATCAGAATAAGCTTTTTTTTTTTTTTAACAAAGACTATGTGCACAAACCAAGGATTTGATTTGAAGGACTGTTGAATTATAGTGAATTAGCTAGGCAAACCTTTTAACAGTTTTATTTACCAATGCATTTTTCACACAACTTGAAGAAAATAAATTTATATAAATATAAGCATATATGTTTACATTTATACATGTATATATATATATATATACATACACACTTACGCTTATAAAAAACTGCCTTAAATGATGTATACGGGAGCAGCTCATAGACTTTCCCCAAAATACTCGCTTTGTCGGCAAGCGTTGCATCTCTGTTCCATATTTGTACAACATCCTCCCGATCTCGAACACTAACACTGACGCCGACAACCTCATCATCTGAAAAATGGAAGAGGAAAACAGGAAAACTGTTTGCAGAGGATCCAACAAAACATCTTTAATCTTGTTTTTATTTATTAAATTATCCTACTGTACCTGATGTGCAGTAATCTGCAAACTGCTCCCCGATAGTAGCAAGTAACAACTCTTTCCAAACTGTAGACTGAGACATAAAGCAGAGAAACTCATCACTAATACATTCCTGTTAGGAGAAGAAAAGTAGGTAAACCGTGGGCAGCGCTTACACTGTTTTCTTTTGGGATTTTCATTTTCCATACCCCTCCTTTTGCGTTGCTTTCTTCCTCCCTGGTGGTGTAGAAGATCAAAGTCAAAAATCCCAACAGAGATTGCATTTTTAGCTAAATATGTCATATTTACATAATTGAAAACAAGTTAGTCACTGTAAGAAGCTGCTGATGTCTTTAATACTATGTGGACTCACCATAGTGGCCTCCTTTCACCACGCATTAAGTGGTAGCTACATCTCAAAGGCAGGGCGGTGACAGGAGGGATGTTGTTATACACACTCCAGAACATCTTCAAGCATAAAACCAAATAAAATCAATAAATTAATATCAGTTCTGGATTTTTCATAGTCAAACTCTGATCTTGTGACTTGTACAGCAGCGCACTCTGCTGGACAAACTTTGCCTTACTGTCACAGAATCGCATTTTTCCATCCATATGCCCTGTGGCTGCTTGTACACTTCAGAGTCTTTAACAATCTCTAAATATGACAAATATGTTTAAGATATTTTTAGACTTACAGAGCCAGAACTTTCAAAAAATAATCTTCACAGCTGCCAGCTGACTTGCAGCGCATAGTAACAGGTGGGGGGAGGGAGAAGAAATGGTTATTTTCTGCTCTATACATCCAGAGAGTCATTAACTCCTGTCACTCCACCAACTTCTTTTGGATTCATTTAAAAAGGTTTAAAACTGAATGATATGTATAAATAAATATTTTTAGCAAATTTGAAATCCTAACTTTTAGATCATGGTAATCATCTCATGCAAAGACATAAGTGCAATGAAATGTCCGGCAGAAGAGGATTAGGACCACTGAATTTTTTTTCCTAAAATGAAAAGTCTGAATTCTTTGGGTTATTTTTTTCTGGGAACCAAATAAATTTTTTTAAGCAAAAAAACTGAAAACGTTGTCGCTGAAGTCTTCTGGATAAAGCTTTAAATTAAATTCCATGTCTGCAAGAGGAAAGATTGAGCCATCCTGTAACAAATTTCATGATTATTGCAGGTAAAGTCTCATAAAATTGTGCATTTGAAATTTCTATCAAGTTTAGTTTCCAGTGATTCTGTACATATATAGTCAAGAGCATATCAATGTGAAGCCAGCTAGAAGCACACACTAAAAGTATGAAAGAATGTCACAAGCTGTTTGTTTTCCACACATAAATACCAAAGGCGAGCCCAGCTGTCGGGTGCAGAGTTTCCCAGAATTTTTCAAGCTTAATTTCAATATGAAGCGGGCCTTACTGGAACTTCACCTTCCAGTTGAGTTAGTTGTGTGCAAATGCAGCTTTAAAAATCACACTCTATTATCTTACTGCAGCTTCTGCTCAACTTTGTTCAACAAAGCCAGACCTTGGCAATGTCACAGCAGGAAAAATCCAACATGTCCATCCATGTTTTTTCTCTCTCCTGGCTTCATTGTGGGGGTCTACAACGGAGCTGTTGAAGCTACGGACGTTTCCGTCTCATGTTTTGGTAACTTTTGGTAATTTTAGCCATTTTCACACACTGAAAATGGGTTTATAGATTCTGGGTTTTTACCAGCATCTACAACTAGTCCCCAGCAGTGCCGGATTCATTTTTGAGGTGGGAGGGCCATGGGGTGTTTCGTCACTTCTGTTACGCACTTTGACTGTCAGGCACGCACTTGTTCCATTGATACGATGGCACCTGTCAATCAATTCAGTGGGTTTGTCACAATTTGTCCCAAAGTAAACAGTAAATATCCCTTACCTGGAGAACAACTTTTCTGGGTCTATGCGCTGCAGTCTGACTAGATTTTATGATTGTTTGCTATTAAATGCACTGTGGTCATAGATTTGGTGGAAAATAATCAGAATTTTTTTTTTTAAGTTGTCAGTGGGGAACATGCAGAAGGCAGCTTTACACAGAGTATTTAGATGGCAGAATGGACTTCATTCCATTTTCAAAACTGGAATCTGGAAAAACGTAAAAGACAGATAAATGCCTGCAGCCGATCTAAGAACAGCTGAATACAGATGGACGGTATTAAAACACAGTGTCCGCATCAATGTTTTGTAATGATTGTAATTTGTAATGATGTCATTACACCAATGATGTAATGACATCATTGGTGTAGCGAGTTAAACAGTTGTCCAACCAGGTGACCTGTCAGCTCTTCAGTTCACCAAACCACACACACACACACACACACACAAAAAGCTCATAAACCAATGACCCACCAGAACCGCGCACACGGTAAAAAGCTCTGGCAGGATCCAAACGACCGCTCTTAGAACTACGGGAGGATTCAAACTCCGTTCATTCATTTTTAGCTTACTGAAAAAGCGCCAGCACACCAAATTTAGAATCTAGAAAAGTACATTTTCTAAATTTAGAAAGTAAACTGAGCAATAACATTATTCTTTTCTGTTTTACTTTACAAAAAAAAAAGCTCTCCAGGTACACACAGTGCATACAGCAGTACAGCTGCGGGCGCCCCTGTGTTTATCTACTTATTACAAGTCCAAAATACACATAATACAACTATGTCGAGGACAGATAGATATGACAAAAATCACGACTGGTCAAATATTTGTAACATTAAAAAAAACAATAATAAAATAGATGTTAAATATCCTCCAGCAATGCCAATTTAGAGCAGCAGGACAACCTAATAGTTCCAGCCATCATCACGTTACGGCGCAGCAGCGATCTGGATGCTGTGGGTCTAAAACCAAAAGGCAGCGCAGATTATATTTGCTGCATGTTCCACAAATTGTGCGGGAAATAGATGATCTGAGTGGGAGAGATAACCAGCCAGACTGCTGACAATATTTTTACATTGAAAACAAAATGAAAAACACCATAAATAAACTTTAATGTGCTTGTTATTTACTGAAAACCGTCAGTAACCATCGATATTTATGGATACTGATGACTGTTTGGCTTTTGGAAGAGCAAAAGGGGGGGAAAAAATTCATGCAATTATTTTTCGACCTAAGCAAAAATTATCTGCTCTGGGCAAAGTGTGGGTGAGCATTTGGTCCGACCCGTAAACGGACATGTGGGCCCGATGTCTTTTTTTTTCATCCCAACGCCATTAGAAAGAAAACATCATCACAGTTCTATAAATGGTGACAAATACAGAAATCTCATTTAATTTTTAAGCAGAATTTGTTCAGACCTGGACCGGATCAGAGTCAAAACCTTTTTTCAGACGTCAGACCGGTTCCAGATCCCAACCTGACCCGAAGCTGCTGCATGTGGGTAAACCTTTGGGTGACTGTTATGATCTGGAGCCTTAGATTTGGTCCAGATCTCAGTGCTGTAGGTTTTATCTGTACCTCTGTCTGCATATAAACACAGAGAGGTGTCAGTCACAGATTGTCAGAGTTGTGTGCAGTCTCTGTAAATGTTTGGCGGGACCAGCAGACGGGCAGGCAAGGCAGGACCGTAAAGTGTGTGTGTGGGGGGGGGCAATGGCCCCTGGCCCCCCCTGTTCTGGCGCCTATGCTAGTCCCTCACCTAGTGGTCCATTCCACCATGCTTAAAGTCCTCCACCATCATCCCTAAGCAAATAAAGAACATTAGCAGTCTCAATGACTACCGACCACTAGCACGAACACCCATCATCTTGTCCAATCAGCTGACTGCAGCCCAGCATGCTTGGGGACCCGTCAGGGGGTCTCTTCCTAAATGAGTCGGACAGTCAGTCCAGTCGTGTTCCTGATCTCTTTCCTCTTTAGAGGACCGAGTTCTTTAAGTCTCACCTGAACAGTTTGCACAGTGTAGATCTTCTTTAGGTTGGATTCACACTCTGCAGCTGTCGTCCCTGGTAATGACCTGGAACGACAAGGACAGAAAAAAATACCCAAAAAAACCCTTTCAGCTCCAATGGAGGAACAGAGAATGAGAGAAGTGCTCTTTCTGCAACCCGGGACGATTATAGATAATCAGTTATATGCTCAGCAGTAAATATAGACTTGCATCTTTGAATTCTAAAAACACCAGCGTGGAGAAATTAAAAACTGCAATGGTTGGTCAGTTTGAGAGTATTGCTGCTGAATTTAACTAGATTTTTTTCTGGGGACAATGATAGACTAACCAGAGGAAATAAAAGACTAACAGCCTCCAATTTGATGTTCTGACCCCACGGCTCTTAATTTTGAAATATGTCTCGAGAAGAAGAAATTAGTTTCAGGTCAGAGATTTAGATAAATTTTCTAATAACATTAACTGGTTAAGCAAACTCCTTAAGTCCATCTGGTTTAATGGCTGCTAAAATGTGTTTTATCCATTCAACTAATGTGAAAAAAAAAATGGAATCAGAACAAGTCTGAACACAGAACCCTGAAGGACTACAATATACACTCACCGGCCACTTTATTAGGTACGCCTTGCTAATACTGGGTTGGATCCCCTTTTTGCCACAAAGCTGAAGTTGGTTTCCAATTCTGGCTTCCGATTCGTGAAATGACTACAGGGTGATTCCACCTAATTTTTCACTACCTTCCGCATCGTTAATCGACTCTAGTTTAAAAACTACAACATCTACACTCTTCAAACCTGGACTAGATTATTCTGTTCTAATAGAAGAATATTTAGAACCATGTTTGTGATTTGTGAAACTTTTCTCTGATTTGTGAAACTTCAATAAGAGTTGATTTCAGACCTTTTTTGGTTCTTGGTCACATGAGAGCTGCTCCAGCTCCAAAACTACAATACTAGACACTTCAAATCTGGACTGGATTATTTTGCTCTAATAGCAGAATATTTATAACCACGTTTGGGATTTGTGAAACTGCAATAAAGGGTCATTTTTACCCTTTTTTCGGTCTCTGTCACACGAGATCTGCTCTAATTCCAAAACTACAACACCTAGACTCTTCAAACCTAGACTAAATTATTTTGAACTAAAAGCAAAAATATTTAAAACCATGTTTGTGATTTGTGAAACATTTTTTGATCTATATTTACTGCTGAGCATATAACTGATTATCTATAGTCATCCTGGGTTGCAGAAAGAGCACTTCTCTCATTCTCTGTTCCTCCATTGGAGCTGAAAGGGTTTTTTTTTCTCTGAAACTTTAATAAAATGACATTTTTACCCTTTTTTGCATCTAGTTCATATTAGAATTGCTCTAATTCCAAAACTACAACACCTAAACTCTTCAAGCCTGGACTATATTATTCTGCTCTAATAGCAGAATATTTTTAATCCATGTTTGGGATTTGTGAAACCTTTACGTGATTTGTGAAACTTCACTAAAGATCAGATTACTATTCACACTTGTTCCATGCAGTGTTTTTCAAATTTAAATTCAATTCTAATTCAAAACCACTTTATTAATCCCAATGGGAAATTAAATGTTGGTGTAACTCATCAATTCTTCAAAGAGTTGGTAGGGTCTTCTTCAGATCTTCTGCAGCAGTCTGTTAAGTGAAGTTTCACAAATCAGAAAAAGGTTTCACGAATCCCAAACACGGTTTTAAATATTCTGCTACTAGTTGAAAATAATCTGGTCCAGGTTTGAAGAGTCTAGGTATTGTAGTTCTGGAATTAGAGAAGTTCTAAGTGTGACCAAGATAAAAATAAAAAAAAGTCGTGAAATCACCCTTTTTTGAAGTTTCACAAATCAGATAAAAGTTTCACAAATCACAAACATCGTTCTAAATATTCTGCTATTAGAGCAGAATAATCGAGTCCAGGTTTGAAGAGTCTAGATGTTGTAGTTTTTAAACTAGTCGATTAAAAATGCGGACGGTAGTGAAAAATTAGGTGGAATCACCCTTTAGCCATTTCCCAAATCAGAAGCTGGAATCAGAAACCAACTTCAGCTTCGTCTTCTTGCCTTAATCCATTGTGACAGATTCAACCAGGTACTGGAAAGATTCCTCAGAGTCTGCTCCATATTGACAGCATCACGCAGTTGCTCCAGATTTGTCGGCTGCACATCCATGATTTGAATCTCTCGTTCCACCACATGCCAAAGGTGCTCTGTTGGACTGAGATCTATTGATTATGGAGGCCATTTGAGTTCAGTGAGCTTGTGTTCAAGAAAACAGTCTGAGATGATTCATGCTTTATGACATGGCATGTTATCCTGCTGGAAATAGCCATCAAAAGATGGGTACACTATGGTCATAAAGGGATGGACATGCTCAGCAACACTACTCAGGTGGCATTGATACGATGCTCAATTAGTACTAATGGGCCCAAAGTGTGCCAGGAAAATATCCCCTACACCACTGCACCACCACTAGTCTGAACCATGGATACAAGGCAGGATGGATCCATGCTTTCATTTTGTTGATGCCAAATTCTGACCCTACCATCCGAATGTCGCAGCAGAAATCGAGACTCATCAGAACAGGTAACGTTTTTCCAATATTCTATTGTCCAATTTTGGTGAGCCTGTGTGAATTGTAGCCTCAGTTTCCTGTTCTTCCCTGACAGCATTGGCACCTGGTGTGGTCTTCTGCTGCTGTAGCCCATCCACCTCAAGGTTCAACATGTTGTGCGTTCAGAGATCCTTTTCTGCATACCTCGGTTGTAACGAGTGGTTATTTGAGTTACTGTTGCCGTTCTCAGACTGAACCAGTCTAGCCATTCTCCTCTGACCTCTGGCATCAACAAGACATTTGTGCCCACAGAATTTTAGAAAACAAAGATATTTTCTCGTTTTTGGACCATTCTCTATAAACCCTAGAGATAGTTGTGCATGAAAATCCCAGTAGATCAGCAGATTCTGAAATACTCAGACCAGTCCATCTGGCACAAACAACCATGCCACATTCAGAGTCTCTTAAATCAACTTTCTTCCCCATTCTGACGCTCAGTTTGAACTGCAGCATTGAGTTGCTGCCTTGTGATTGGCTGAATCAACAATGAGCATTTGGACAGGTGCCCTTAATAAAGTGGTCGGTGAGTGTAAACATCAGTCAACAGCACATTAGCATAAATTTTATTTTTTTTTAAAGTTAGTGATAGCAGAAACAAAGCATTCAAGGTTGTTTTTTTACTTTACTTGAAAAAAGAGCTGTTCAAAATGTTTATGCACATTTATTAACAATCCTTACTTTTTCATCTCAATTTTATAGATTTAGTCAAAATAATTAACCTAAACTCTGCTTGAATATGACAGCGTATTTACACCAGCTTCTTAAAATTCTATGTTTGCTTTTTGTTTTTTGTTTTTTAAATTATGAGAATAATGTTGTAAGAGGGAGGCCTAACACAATAACACTTTTAGTTGGATGATAAATTGTCTGAGAAGTTATTCCAATAAATTTTCTTTGTTTTGAGACCTTTGTCAAGTGATCTAATAGAAATGACATAATAATGCAAAAAAACATTCTCGCTTTAAATTCTAATGAAGATTAACACTGGTACTGCACTTTCATTAACATACTCAAATATATCAAGGGTGAGCATTTATTGTACTATAATCATTTATTGTGATAAATTTCTTTTAAAATTTTGATTTATCAACGTCACAGTAAATTCCTCTTAAAATTGATATAAATCACACTTTTATTCAAGTGTTGTTCAAAAGATCCTTTTTACAAATAGGAATGTTTTTCAAGAGCAGTATTTGTACAAACACGTGTTTGTGGGAATATGATTGCTGTCAGTCAGCCATTTAAATTATCACCATAGAACCACAAGATATCATTATAAAAATTTAAGTCCATATTACCCATCCCTACAATACATATTAGCATATGAGCTCTAAATGGCAAAAAATGGATGGAAAAAGGAAGGCCCTTTACGCTAAGGCAAGTCTTTATATGACAACACGGCATTCCAACCAAATACGTACTGGTTTAGCAACGTGAAAAAGGAGTAAAACTGGCTTCATTTATAGAAGACGACAGTGTCTGTTTCAGCCCAAAATCTTCCCGGTCCCCCTGCTGGATAACGCAAAGTAACTTCAGATGGACAGCGGGATAATACAGAGGGGTCCCCTTCAGCTCCACTGTGCTGCGTAGGACCCATTTCTATAGACAAGACAAAAGTAAAAGTCTTCAGTTCCACAACCTAGCAGGGTTTTGGGATAGGAAACCAAAAAAATGGTCAAAGAAGCCTTAAAGGCGAATATTTCTCCTGCTACGTTTCGCTCCTGGAGGCCTGTAAAACGGTGGCCTTGCCTGCTGTTTTCCCCGTTCGTCCCGGGGCTCCTAACACTAAGACACGGCGAATAAACTCTAAATGATACCTGTCGAGCCAAAAGGTCCAGGGCGAGTGAAGAGGCAGCGTCATCGTGTCGCCTTCTCGCTGTTTCTTTGTGATGTTTTCCAACTCTTTCTCGTCGATGTCAATGTTGTTCTCAGAGGGAACTGTCTGGTCGCTCAGGACGCCTCTGTCCATCTGGACATCCGTCTGACCCGCGGGAACCGCCATTACCGCTGGAGACGAACCGTGGGCTTCGCTATGTGTTCTGGGTATAGCCTCCAGATAAGACGAACCGGTTCGGTTTAAGCTTTATCTGCAAGTACAGAAACACACTACCGCTTTTCCGCCCACCAACTGCGAACGTCTTGACGTCATTGGGTAGGAACGTCGCAGTTGGTCCACCCCAAAGACTACATAAAAATAGCAAGGACTCACTCTTCCACTTTTTTTTTAACCAAATGAATATTGTCATAGATATTTTTAATTCCTGGCAGTAATTTAGAATCAACGTGTATCGTTTAGGAAGCTAGTACATTAAAACTTCTCGAGCTACTATGTCAAACATTTGGAATATTTTACTTTCGGAAAGGCTGCGCAGTGACGCAGCTGCAATAAGAACCCTGGGTTCAGGGCCGTGCAGAGACCACTAAAAAAAAAGGGGGCACATCTAACCCCATTCTAGGACAGAATATTAACAAAGCCACACAGCTTTCAAAGTTTAATAAACAATGATAAATTACAAAATTGTGAGATATACAATCAAAGCTAAGGAAAATCTCTAAATGGAGCATACAACTATGCATATGTAAGATATTTTATAAGTAATTTATTTCTGCAGGTCTATTTTGTTATAGGAAAGTATTGCAATATTCAAACCCGCAATTTAGCAAGATATGCAAATCAGAGCTAGACATATTTTGTCTTTACAGAATTACACTATTAAAAATATAAAAAGGGGACCATGCAACCTTTCAGTGTACTATAATCTTTAACAAAAGAGCTGCCTGTTTGCTACAATTGCAGTGGAGATGAAGATGGTCCATTCAGCAAAGCAGAGCTGCATCAAACTTTAATGTGGAACTGCAGAAGAAAAAAAAAAAAAAAGAAAAAATTTAATTGTTAATGCATGTCACCATGAGAAAAGCCCAGAGTTTTGCTTGAAAAACTTTTTTTTAAATTAAAATCAGTTTTGTCTCATGAAGTGATTTTTTTTTTTTTTGCAAAACAAACTTCTTGTCAAATCTTTTCTTGCTATTCTAATATAAGTTAATATAAGTTTTTGTTTGTGTTTCAAAGTTTTGCTTGTGATTCTCACATGACGTCGTGGACAGGGCCTAAAATCACAACAAAAGATTTCTGATGTGTGCAAATAAAGGTTTATGCTTGGCAAATAACTTTTTAAGTTCACGAGACAAAAATGAATTATTTAATTTTAAAAATAAGTTTCTTAAACAAAACTTTTTATATAAAAAAAGAAATCATTACAATTCCAAAAGTTTTGATTACAATTTTATTTTACTTAACTGAGGTTAGTTTTTTTATTTTTTCATTGAATAATTGGGGAAAAACTTTAACTTCATACTCTGCGAACCAGACCCTAAACTTACTTAAAGTCTGGATTGAGTTTTTTCACCTTCATTAATGACACACTTTTATTACATACATTATATCTATCATGGTAGATCAGGGTGAGTTATTTTTAATTCTACATGAATATCCTTGTTGGACTTTTATTTAAGTGCTTTTCTCCTTTAAGACACATTTACCTAACGCTAGAATAAATGCAATGTACATTATGCAGCAAAGGAAATTAGAAGACATATATCCATTATGACAGTGGTGCAACTGCACATTATTCAGGTGGATGCGAAAACATAAATTGCCCCCCCAAAAAGAAGGAACGTCAGCGTAGAAAACATATGCTCGCTTCCCCCTCCCCCCGACCCCCCCCAGGGCGAGGATACGTTAAGAGTGAAACTCACGCTAGATTTACCTCATTATGTGCATGAGGTGAAGGTGCGTAAGGCGCGCTGAAGTGTATGGAAAAACATAATCGGCACCCTCCAGACGGGGTTTTGGCGCCCCCTCTGGTGCTGCGCCCCTATGCGTTGCATGCGCTGCATACTCACTTTTTGCGCCACTGCATTATGGAGATGATAGATTTTGGATGGGCGATGTTTCCCTATTGCATAAGCGATACTTAAGAATGACTGCTATCATTAACGGTACAGGGGAAGAAGCTTTTCAGTTATCTGGCTTTGCTAACAAAGTCGTTAGCTAGCAGCTAGCTAATAGCACAACAACAACAGCCTAATGTCTGTCTGATAAAAATACTGAATCGATAGATAAGAACAGTTTTTCCTCACCTGGCTGTCTCCTCCCCTCAGTAGTTCTTCAGAGAAAGGCAGACAGAGGCCTGTCAGTGTCTGTTGCATTTCATTACCTCTCTGCTTAAACCGCGACTCCGTGCTGAAGCAGAAACGATACGTTCAATGTTTTCTGTCATCTGACAAGTAGCAAGTCTACTCCACTTTATTCACCAAAAACGTTTTTTTTTAATTCACCAAAAGCTGTTCTGTAATCTGGAACGTTCGCTACGTTGAGCTCCAGTTAGCCGCCTCATCTCACTGTGTGAGAGGCAACTGCGTCATGCATCACGGGCAAAAGGTCAAAGGTAACAAGGTTACCGGCTTATTATGTTGTACAAAAAAACAACAAAAAAACAAATAATTTTAGTGCATGTTATTATGCGTCA
Source organism: Poecilia formosa (assembly GCF_000485575.1). Lineage (NCBI taxonomy): Eukaryota > Metazoa > Chordata > Actinopteri > Cyprinodontiformes > Poeciliidae > Poecilia > Poecilia formosa. The sequence continues at coordinate 32,088 of NW_006800441.1, read as the reverse complement.
GAAGAGGGCTTAGGAAATAATACCAAAAAAAACAAAAAAAAAAAAAGAAATTTGACCAAAAGGGCACTTGGGGGCAAGGAGCAAAAGGGGCAGGTGCTCAAGCCCCCTTAACCCCCCCCCCCACATCCCTGACTGAGTTTGACTCCAAAGACTATTTCAGACCCATTTAAATTAGAACATTATTGAAAAATCAATTTATTTCAGGAATTGTATCACAAATGAAACACATTATACAGACTAGACATATACTGGTGTTTTCCAGCCTTTATTTTTGTTAATTATGATGATTTCTGCTTACATAATGAAAATATGACATTAAAATTAGAATATGAGAGAAAAAAAACATTTTATCATGTAGAAATGTAAGTTTAATGAAAATTATTTTTAGTACCACCTTAAGGACTGTCATTTTCAAAAGGTACTAGAAATCTAACAACTCCCCATAAAGCATATTCTAACTCATTAAATATGATTGTATTAAGTAGTAAGAGAGTTCAATACAGAAAGGATTACAGCTATGTTCCTTCTTCCAGGATTGGTGTGTTTTCATATATCCTTGTTTGATATATCAGAGGGTTTTACTTTACTTAAGCTATTTTAATGGAAATAAGATCTTGATAATTTCCCAGATTCTTACCACTTTGGACAATGATCATATACATCTATATATATCCAGAATTACACATACCTAGAATTATTTTCCTTGTGAGTCAACACTGCGAAACTACAGTATAAACATCTTCAAAAGAAAGACAGTTTTTAAGCGTGACTGACTTGCTTGATAGAAACAATAACCTGTTGTATTATCTGTAAATTTCAGCTATGTATCATTTAAGATAGACACAGAAGGAAAACAATAAGATGTATAAAGCTCTACTGCATTAAAACCACTTAAGACAATAAATGCATTACATCATTCAATAAACTTCTCAAACTATAGTTATTATTTATAGACAGCTTTTGAAACCATAGCCAAAACAGAGAATTTTCCAAATAACCAATCTTGATATGATTTGTCCACTAAAGGTCCTTAAATTCACTCAGTAAAGGCAACATTTTTGCTTTTGTTTTGCCCATGTGTTCTGTTCATTAGTATAAAATGTAATATGTTCTCATTTGGACAAAGATTAATCAGTATATAAATGTATGCAATGTGGTGATTGACTATTACTCCAGTGTCTTGCCTAATAGTCAAGATTTTGTGGAATAAAATATATGAAAAATGAGAATTAAACTAATATCAATGGGAGTGGAACAGCAGAAGGATAATAACTACACCCAACAGATCACTTTGCCCAAACCAAAACATATTTTTCTTTCTCAGAGTGAATCATCATCTTATAGCAATATCTACAGTCTCCAGTTTCCTGATCATGTTTCTGCAGAAGAATTGTTCTAAAAAAAAAAAAAAAAACTGCATAAAATCAAATTACAGTTAATGCTGTTTGTGCACGTTTTTCCCCTCTTTTGCCCGCGTTACATTGCTTATTCTTTTAAACCTTTGCTCCGCTGCAGCTGCACAGTTCGGATAATTTAAAAGCACTTCCATAAAGTAATAGTTTCCTTGACTTATGCCAGCATTCGTCTCGGATCTGTGATGTTTTCCATCTTCTGCATTATCTGAAGTTCCGTGTGTTCATTTACCCAACAGATATTCTCTTGTTGAAGCCTGAATGGAGCCTGTTAAAAGGGAGCAGTCTAATCCCCGCAGCGGTGGGTGAAGGTTTGTCACATGACGCCAGCTCTAGTTCAGAGTACAGAATTTATGCTGAGAGCGAGATTTTATCCAAAAACTACTATATAACAAAGTAACAAAGTATAACAAAATATTACAAAGAAAAATAACACAAAATATGAAAAAAACATGCCAGGAAATAAATACATTGGTACGAAAACAAAACAATAGAAGGTAGAGATTACTGATTACATCCATCCATTTTTTGTACACCCTTGTTAGGGGTGCTGGTGCCTATCTCCAGCAAGTGTTTTGGGCGAGAGGCGGGGTCATCCTGGACAGGTCGCCAGTCTGTTGCAGGGCAGATTACAGACATGACAAATTAAAAATATTCAGAGATAGACAATATTCATATGTCTATCTCTGAATAGACACAGAGATAGACAGCTTTTTTGTTGGTACTCTTGGAAGTAGTGGATAAATTTGATTTCTGTAAAAAAATAAAAATAAATTAATAATAATAATAATAATAATAATTTAATTTCAGTGATGAAAATTTACATTTGTGAATATGAAATTTGCCAAATGTAATTAGATTAATTGCCAGTGTAACCCACAAGTAAGGTTGCTTCAAATACCCTTGATAGTTGGTAGCAGGTAAATAAGCTACTTTAATGACTCCAATACTGCACACTTACAAGGGATGTTGGGCCTGATCAGAAGATTCTGAATTCATGGGAGCCTATTTGTGAGCAACAGAGGAAGGCACGCAGAGTTTAAGAAAAACGAGTACAGTTTACTATATGAAACATTATGGATACAAGTTTACAAATAAACAAAATTGGCATGCTTTTGAAAATAATCCAATATTTTTAGTCATTGGACGTGTCTGTCAATTGTTCATTCAATGTTTCACTGTTGGTGACCAGTCGGGTCACAAGATACCTGTTATTAATTCTTCAAGAAGTTTGATGTTTCGTGCTTTTATAGGTTCATGCTTTTATTTTGAAGGAGGTTTGTGCCATTTCTTTTCTTCTTGATGTTCATCAGCTGATCTTTTTACTGTTTTTGAGTGGTGGGCAGTCATTGATGATGTGAGTAGTGATATTAGTCGTAACAACAGGTGGATGTTAATTATCGCTTCTGACAGCGTTGCTTAGCTGCTAATGCATTTCTATGGGGTTTTTTGTCTTTATTTTATTCTTACAATGGTTGTGATTTAGTACTGAAACTATCTTTGTTTTTAACTGTTAGTCTTGAGATTTGGGCCAGATGGATTCCAAGTTCTGCATCATTTAAATTTAAACAATATTTATGATAAAGGGACTTAATGCTGATGTTTAGGTCTGTTTACTCACTTGTGTTCATTTTTATATTTAAATTATATGTTCATAAATGTTGATTACTCTATATATATAAAAACGATTTATCAAAATCAATTGTATTATAGGTTCACATTTATTTTCTTTATTCAGAAATTACAATTAAAATATAAGGAAAAGTCATAAATGTTGTCTTTGGTGATTGTTTAATTTCCAAATATATTCACGTTTATATGTGAGTGGGTCGATGACAAACATTAGCTAAAAATACTTTGTGGAATGGCATTTTCTGAAGTTCGGTCCATTCATTTGTATTAGCTTACTGGCAGAGATGCCACATTCAATATGGCGGACGCGATTACGTATCGCTGCAACGGGCCGACCCGCTCCATGAGGCGTCTACGTATTAATGTCTATGGAGATAGGTACCAGCACCTCCCGATCGCTTTTGATTTTTGAAGCTTAAAATATTGTAAGGTCTTAAGGAGGCCTATAATGTGTGAACAATGACACCCAAGTCTGAAAAAAAGTCAATAATAAACACATTCATTATGAAAACCTTTTAGCAGCATAATGGCAGTACCGATACAACTTCTATACCTTGAAGCCTGTCTGTTACACAGTCTTACTTTAGCTGAACAGATCAATATGCAATGTATACCGTATCTGACACACATTAATGATTTTATTTTACCTGAAAAGGTTTTTTACTAAACTGTAATCGTGTTAGCCACGCTAGCACCGAGTACCGAGTAACAGGCCTAGGCACACTCAAACATTTGCCAACAACAGAAATCACTGATTCCAAAAGTAACCCTCAAAACCATGAATGCCTGACTTACCCAGCCTTGCAAGAACAACAGGCATCAGTGATCTTGTCCACAGTATATTTATGCTGAGGGTGTGAGGATTTGCTGTTTTCCTCATCGACCGGTAGCATTTCGCTGTGACGCGCACAATGTTGGAGGCATCCCGTGGCTCAAACATCTTTATGTCGTCCAAAAAAGATGACATGAACTTGTTTGTTCCCCTGTCCATTGTCGTGGCTGATATCTTTTGAAAATCCGGCAGAAATGCTACACTAATTGACTCAGAAATGCTTTGTAGAGAGTCAGTTGAAACGAAAGACGCCATGTTTACACATAGAAACTAAGCCCTGTGAGGCTTTGTTTGTGAGACATGCAGCCACGAGGGACTGTCGAGGGGCGTTTCTGGGCAGAGCTTGGTAAGGTCCATTATGTCTATAGTCTCAGCGTTCATGTTGCGTTTGAAGGCGGCTCGGAAAAACAGGTTACAACTTAACGGATTAAACTGTTTACCTGCTGAAAAAGGTGACAGAGGATACGATACGGGAAATGCGGAAGCTCCTATTGTATCAAATTGATATAGGAATAACAGACTGTTGGCCATTCTAAGGTAATTCTAAGGTAAAAGCAATCTCTTAAGCCGTGGGTAATACATAATTGTTTCCCGGTGTGAAGATGACATCATGGCAGAGGAGCACATAGACATAGGATCTCGCCTATTGTAGCTGATGAGATTTAGGACGGCCATCTTGGAACGGTCGACCGCTCCACTCAGCCTTATGTGTTTAGCAGGCACAATGACATATCAGCGCATTTAATTGAACACAACACGCATTTTTGTTACTGAAAACCTTATTCAAACAGCTATCAAAGCTACATTTATAAACAATTGTATTATTTAATTGTATTGATAAATAGTTCAGAATATTTAAATATGCTTAGTGAGGAAAACAATAGAATAGAAATAGAATATTCTAATATTGATGTAATACTTATGTATGATGAGCATTTTACAAAGCACAGAACCATTCATAATGTATTTAATAATTTTTTTGTAATATCAGTACATATTTATATGAATATACAAACACAAATAATGATTAATAACGACACAAATAAATAATTATTAATACTGAATAATATATTAGATACATGTTTATGTATATAAATATACATAAACAGCTATAAACAGGTATAGCCTAATATATATTATTTATCAGCTGTTTTCCAGCAGACGAGTTCTAGCTTCAGAGATTTAGCAGCTGAGATTGAGTCCAAAATCCGATGCGAGATTCCTCGGTGCTGCAGTGAATCCGTCTCTCTTTAAAGATAGTTCCCACATCTTCCTCACATCGTGTTTTTAAGAAACCTTCAAAACAAAAACGGAAGATTTGGGAGGTGTCTTACTTTTGACAGAGTGAAAAAATTACATAATAGTCTTTACCACTTTGTAAACTTTGCTGGTGCAATGTAACATATATTATAAAACTTATATTGTTATAACACTTATAACAATATAAGTTTTATAATATATGTTACATTGTTTCATTTCTAAGGTAGGCACTTGTGTCAGATAATCTAATTCAATGTTAGAAAATTATTTTTTTATTTAAGATTTATGGAATCTCGGTTAGCCTTTGTAGTGGGGTTGAACCCTGGTATTACACCAAGCACTGCAGCTAATATTAGCTGGTATCTCGCCGGTGGACATAAATACAGTAAAGTAATATTCTAATCACAAAATATACACAATAATATGTCCATCATACTTGTGAAATGTTATCTGTGGAGCCCTCACATCAATAATCCGTCGATCCGAACAACAATATCCCACAGTGCTGAGGCATCGTCTGCTGTTTTGCTTGAGCAAAGTAGGAGGGACGACCGCTCCAAGATGGCAGCCGTATTTCCTGCGTCGGAGCAGCCAATGCGGGGTCTACTCTTATATTATGTCTATGGAGGAGCACTCCGGCCTGCCGCCTCCAGAACTCCATCTAGTGGTGAATAAAAGGACCAAGCAGCAGCCCCAAGAAAACCCCAAAAACCCCAGAACCTAACAACCACAACAAAAAAGCTGGAACAAGGCCAGAATAAAGCAGCTTAAAATATAGGATGCTAATATCCATCACTTTAAGGCTAAAAATTAAAGGGATCTTTTGTCATCTCTTAAGTTTTTCCATATTATACAACAGTGTTACTCAAGTTATCACAGTTTAATATCACCAACATATCAATAAAACTTAAATTGTCTTATATGTGGTAGTACTAAACATATATTTCAATCTTAAAATGCTAATGAAGTTCAACCAAAACACTATAATGATCTAACATCAGAATGTGGATTGGAAGCAGCATCCAGACGAACATTAAAACACTTTTCAATATAAGTTGTTGCTTTGACATGTTCACAGCACTGCCAAAACATATGTATAAAAATCCTCAATAGACAATAAAATATTTGAAAACCAGACATATGTGACCTGACAAGTGAATCACAGCAACGTCATCAGCCGGTGTAAAGCTGAACTGAAGTGGTGAAGCTACCAGTAGCAGGAGAACGGAGCTACGCCAAGAAGCTACAAACACTGAAGAGAAGAAGAAGAAGAGCTGCCATCGATACAGTTGCAACTGTCGTTTTAATGTTACACAATACAATTTTTACAATACAAGTAGCTCAAAGTCTAAACTGGTATTGTTGTGCATTTAATGTGTGAAGTTTACCTTGGAGCAAACGCCCCCCAAAGGAATCCCAGCGCCCCCCTTTTGTAAAAATTTCCGCTAGTGCCTCCTGCCGTCCTCTGAACGGCTCCCGGGGAGCGGTACAGACCCGTTGAGCAACAGCTGTGCTGGATGGCACAGGCTCAGTTAGAGCCAGTGAAGTGAGGAGCTAGCTGTTAGCTGTGGCTCTAACAAAAAACCCTCCAGTATGTAAATACTTAAAGCAAAAGACATGAAACACGTTTTATTTACTTTCACTGCTCAATCGGAAGAAACACATAAATAAAAATCAGTCCACAGTTCATTATTTCATTACTTTGGCTGAATCATGATAAACTGCCTTGTAAATCAAAACTAGCAGAACTGCTATATTGCTTTCATAGAATTAGCTCCTTTTTCTGTCGGAGGTAGCCAATATTTCAATTACATTTAGCTCTCTAACTCTTACTTTTAATAAGAAGAGTTTGAAACGACAGGAGCGGCTGAGCATTAGTGGTAGCTGACAGCTCTGCATGGGAGCCGAGAGCAGAGGGACTACTGCACCTGACAGTAAAACAAAAATAAAGTATGCTTTTATTTCTTATCATCTTCAACATAGAGCCTTTAAAACCACAAAAATAAAATCTGATTATTTTTCTAGAAAACTCTGGCTCTGACCTATAAGTTTAAGTTATTATACTTCCCAGATATTCAATTTCTAAATATTTATAGGTTCTCAGCCATGCAGGACATAAAAAACAAATGCCAAAAATAAAAGTTCAAAGCAACTTAAGTTATAATTTAAATAACACATGACTTGCATTGAGAACCACTGCAATAAATCAATATTTCTGAGGAATTTTATTAAGTGGAGTTACTTATTAAAACTTGTTTTTATTTAGAGCCTTAAGTTTTTGTAAAGGTGCAGCAGAGATTAGATCTGTGATTCTGAACCAAACTCGTATCTAAGCAACATTTGAATCTTAGTTTGACTTCTACGGGTCTCAACAGGTTGTTTACCGAGAAAAACACTTTTGTTATTCATTGCTACTTACTAGTCATTTTTGGTGGTGCAGCTTGAACACACACACAAAACCTTTAAACCACATTTTACTGTAATTTTTCTGAAAATTGCTGTTAAAAAATGTCCCTGTTTATGGTCCCACCCCAACAATGAGACGGGATTTACGCTGTTAAGGAAGAGAAAGTTTGGCTCTCTCTTCCTCTGGATCCCAGGTCCTCTCGGCGGGCCGTGTGTAGCCACAAGGAAAACAACAATGCGTGTTGACGACACAGAATTACAGAGTTTAATCCAATATAAGACAATGCATAAACTTACACAGAAACTGCAGAACAACGGAGACATACATTCATTTACCTGACAGACTTGGAAAAGAAGGAAAGAAAGAAAAGCAAAGACATGCAAAGACATCTATGGAGAGTTGCAAGAGCAAATCTAATGTGTTACTTCTGTGTAGAAAGTTTTATAGTTAAGGCGTATTCTTATCTTTAATTTATTCAAATAAGGCGTATCTTTGCTCATCCAACCAGGAGCTGTCTCTGACCCTCTCTCAAGCCAGAAACTCCTGCTGTGTTTACGGCTTTTCACAGATGAGTGTGAAAAGCTACAACTTCCACTGTATTGTTTTCCCACACAGACAAAAGGCAGTTCAAACAATCCTAGCAAACCATCTGCTGTAACTACAGGTAAAATAAAGGTCAAAAAGTCAGAATACATTACTAATTTCAAAACCACAATTAGGGCATTTGAATAAAGACATGTTAAGTTTTAAAACTAGCTTATTTTAAATGTATTTTCTCAACAACGCGCTTGAACATACTATTTCTTTATGACTTGAACTTTATTGACTTTCCAACAAAAAATATACCCTAATTCCACACCTAGCATATTACAATTTAGCATCGGCTAAAATTGTTTAGCTGATGCTAAATTGGACTAAACATTGGTTTAGTCCTTGTGGACTAAACAATTCTTCAGGCCAATTAGTCCATGGGCCAGACCATTTTTTTGTCCATTTCAGGGTGGCAAAGTCTATCAATATTTTTTGAAAAGATACATGTGTCTAGTGAATATTTTGGTATGATAGCCCTTCCAAAATGGTAGCTGAGTCATNTTTTCTTTTTAACCCTGTGCAGGGTTCGGGCGTGCGTTTTTACCAGGATTTTTTATTTTTATTTTTTGCATGGTTTCGCTTCTCCAAAACGGACAGATGTTACGTCTGCCGCGCTCCTTCTGTGCATCGCTCTCCTTCTGGGTGCGGGAGGGTAACATCGTCAACTCCATTTGTTAAAACTGCAGGGCGAGTTAAGTTTAGTTCTTTGCAGCGGCGCCGCATTGGTTGTGCAGCGGACTGTGCATGGATCTAATTAACTTCTGCACCTTTATTTATTTCCTCAAAATAAACTGATGGCTCCTCTGTTTAGACTATAAATGGATTAAAACAACGTTGCATTGTCTTTAGTTTTCTCTGTTCTGTACTGGAGACTGGAGTTAAAGGCGCCATTTCAACTAAAGATTTGCAATGAGATTCCTAACCAAGGTGTCCTGTCCATCACTCTTCAACACGCCGTCAGCTCCCGGCCAGAAAGACGCATTTAGTTCAGTGTCCATGAGATGATATTCAGAAAGGATATTTTTATTGAATGATTTTAGTTGCCTCTGCAGTGAAATCTTTGTGTAAAGTCTGTCATGTCTCCATGTGAACCAGATGTGCGCACGTAAATTTTGCCTTTTGCCCCCCCAGAGGTAGTCCTGGCCCCCACTTTGCCCCCCCAACTTTAAAAATCTGGCTCCGCCACTGCATCTTGGAGCGGTACACCACTCCACTCAGCGTTATGTGTTTAGCAGGCACAATGACGTATCTGTCACACAGTGGAAATTTGTTTTTACTTTTTAAGTGTGGTTTTTATTGTTGAGTGTTTTCGCTGCATGTTTTTTTTTTTTTAATTCACTGTGGACTCCAAGAACTAACAGCTGATGCCAGTCACCTGTGCGGGGTGGGCGTGCCCGTAGGCAGCGTACCTGGAACCTGCAAGACACTGGCAGTAGTGGATTTTAAAAGGCAGAGGACTTCGCGTTGGGGAAGGAGAAAAGAAAGGGGAATCCAGGATGGTTCGTGACGGAGGACTGCGACCCCGAACGAGCCAGTGGTTGGCAGCAGAGGATACAATCAGTGGGAACGACGTGTCGGACCGTCAGCGGGCAGAAGGGGAACTCTGCCCTGGTCAGTAAGTAACGTTTCCACTGATTGTCTGCAGGGACCCTTGCTGGGACAGATAAAACATCCGCTGCTCAGCGATCGCTCTCCTGGCCAGGTGTTTTTGTCCTAACAGGACGCCAGCGGGTGGCGCTTTACGCGGAGCAACTAGAGTGGCTGGAACGACCACAGGAGGCGGTGGCGCTGGGGCCGCGACTACAGGCTGGACGGAGTGTAGGATTCGCCGTCATAACCGGATTTTGTGGATGTTGGCCCTCTTGAAAAAGGGAGAAATAACCGAACGTTAACATGACAGGGAATAAAGCAAATTTGGTAATTTGCTTTTAATGTGTTCCAGATCCAAAAAGAAAAAGCTCTGATATAAACTTATTTACTTCTGCCAGGATGTTGGTGGTAATTTTTGTATTTTTATTACAATGTATCATCAACACATAAGGATGCATTATTTTTAAAACCAATAAATAAACTGACTTGGAGAAATATATTTAGCCAAACAGACCCGGACCCTAAAAGCAACACTTCCTTCCCTACCTGACCTTCTCTGACTCAACACTTGCTGGTCTCTCCATCCTCATGCTCTGATTCATCTCTAGCAGCTGGAGGAACCAGTAAGACCTACAAGCCTGTCCTCCTTCAGCTGCACTCTGCTGGTCATACTAGAATGGGGAATTAGGAGAACACCAATTTAATATAACACAGCAAAAGGCATATTGCATCTAATTCAGAATAAAACTAAGTACAAGACACCCACCCACCAAATAATAAAAAACAGAAATTATGTGCATATCCTCTTTCGGCCTGTGACCTACCAGCTTAGTTTTACATTTTACATCTGGAAGAAAATGTATATATTTAAGAGTTACGTTGCCTCCCCTCATCGATAGCACTGATTATGTGCTTGGTAAATAAATCATCTGCACAGTCACTTGACGTGCGGTGCAGATTAATGTGGACCTGATTGGTGCAACGATCCGCTGTTTTCCCATTTTAACTTCAATGCTAGTTAATATACACACACACACACACACACACACTGAGGATTGCGCAACAGTTTTTTAACACATATTTCCTCCAGATATATTTGGTATTTTCCACG
>NW_006800441.1:11316-21167 GCF_000485575.1 Poecilia formosa | reverse complement strand
TTGAATACTACTTTTTTTGTTTGACATATTTTTTTTTTGATTGAATAATTGTGAAACAAAACTAACTCCATACTAGACTCCTTAGTCCAAATCCCAGCCGAACGTAAGAAAATAAAAAAAATAAAAATTAAATTAAAAAAGCCTGTTGCCAACAAAGAGCGACAGTTAGCAACAGTTAGCTTCTCTGCTAACAAGAGCTGTTGACAAGAGCGGCTGTTAGCTTCAGCTGTTACTCCTGCTGACTTTCAGTTGGCTTGCTGTTAGCACCAAGAGCAACAGCCAACGCCTCCGCTGATCAGCCTCCGCTTTAGCTTTCCATTTAAATTAAATAAATGTTTAACAAATACATTATCTTAAAAAAACAAACAAACAAAAGAAACAAAATACACTTTCAACTCACCAAGTCCAGTTCCACAACACACAAAAGATGATCCCGAACGCAGTCAAGGTGAGGGAAAAAAAATAATGCGAAAAGCTCCTTCTCAAGAAATAAGACAAAACAAAACAAAAACTCGTCTTAGACAGCAAGTCAGCTACGAGTGGTCAATTTCTCTTATCTGTCTCTCTTTTTTTCCAGCACAATCCCGTTTGCTTCTCCGCTCTCTGCTTGCTTTATGCTCTCTGCTTCTTCTCTCTCTCACGTCAGAGAACGCAGCAACCCGATTGGCTGAAACTAGTCACATGGATTATACATACATAAGAGAGTTCGCTGACAAAGCAAAACTGGTTTATACAGTTTCTGTAATCAATTAAAATATCCACAAAAAAATCAAAATACAGCAATTTTAATGTCTCTAATTGTTGCTCTTTTTTTTATATATGTATATATATTTTTAACAATTTTAAGATCGATTAATTCCCTATTTATTCTCCTATTTATTTATTTCCTATTTATCTAATTTACTATTATTTTTATGAAGAGGCTATTTCAACCTGGGTTACTTTGCTTTCTTTGTGTTTAGTGAATGGGGATATTTTGAGTGGCCCTGCGACAGACTGGCGACCTGTCCAGGGTGACCCGCCTCTCGCCCGGAATGTTAGCTAGAGATAGGCACCAGCACCTCCCGATCCCTTTTGAATTTCGAAGCTTGAAATATTGTAAGGTCTTAAGGAGGCCTATAATGTCTGAACAATGACACCCAAGTCTGAAAAAAAGTAAATAATAAACACATTCATTATGAAAACCTTTTAGCTAAGTACAGCATAATGGCAGTACCGATACAACTTCTACACCTTGAAGCCTGTCTGTTACACAATCTTACGTTAGCTGAACAGATCAATATGCAATGTGTACCGTATCTGACATACATTAAAGATTTTATTTTACCTGAAAAGGCTTTTTACGAAACTGTAATCGTGTTAGCCACGCTAGCACCGAGTACCGAGTAACAGGCCTAGGCACACTCAAACATTTGCCAACAGAAATCACTGATTTCAAAAATAACCCTCAAAACCATGAATGCCCGACTTACCCAGCCTTGCAAGAACAATAGGCATCAGTGATCTTGTCCACAGCTATATTTATGCTGAGGGTGTGAGGATCTGCTGTTTTCCTCATCGACCAGTAGCATTTCGCTGTGACGCGGACAATGTTGGAGACATCGTGTGGCTCAAACATCTTTATGTCGTCCAAAAAAGATTACATGAACTTGTTTGTTCATGGGGGAACGGCTGACTCTGTGGGCGGGCAATGTCCCCCAATGCCCGCCCATGCCGCTGGGCCTCCTCGGACACCGTGACAGCTCAAACAAGTTGTTTCAGCAAAGTTATCCCACTTTTTCCAACTGCATGCGCCCTAATCAGACGCACACAATGCGTGTTTTCTCCCAATCTATGGGAGAACGGTACCTGATAGGGAAACGCGAATCCGTGCCTTCAAGTAGAACTTTTTTTTAAACACATGTGCACTTAGTTTCAAAGAACATAGCACCAACTAGTGGCGTGACGAGAGCCATTACACGTTTTCGATGCGTACCGTTACTGTGTAAACAAAGATTGTAATTAGAACATTTTCATGTAAATGATCCAACAAAAACGGAACAAAAATTCCGTTTTTGTTGGATCATTGTCGTGTAAACGCCCCCTAAGTACGCCTGTAGCAGGAGTGTCTGGGAACTTGGGCATCCACGAGGTAACTTCCCGTGGCGTCATTAGGGAACACAGGAACAAGACCCAGATCAAGATGCTGAAAACTCCTGAGGAAAAAACAGGCCACATAAAGGAATTACAAAAGGCTCACAAGAACACGGAAACTCAGAGATAACTCAGAGGGGCTAAGNTGCTGTTTTCCTCATCGACCGGTAGCATTTCGCTGTGACGCGCACAATGTTGGAGGCATCCCGTGGCTCAAACATCTTTATGTCGTCCAAAAAAGATGACATGAACTTGTTTGTTCCCCTGTCCATTGTCGTGGCTGATATCTTTTGAAAATCCGGCAGAAATGCTACACTAATTGACTCAGAAATGCTTTGTAGAGAGTCAGTTGAAACGAAAGACGCCATGTTTACACATAGAAACTAAGCCCTGTGAGGCTTTGTTTGTGAGACATGCAGCCACGAGGGACTGTCGAGGGGCGTTTCTGGGCAGAGCTTGGTAAGGTCCATTATGTCTATAGTCTCAGCGTTCATGTTGCGTTTGAAGGCGGCTCGGAAAAACAGGTTACAACTTAACGGATTAAACTGTTTACCTGCTGAAAAAGGTGACAGAGGATACGATACGGGAAATGCGGAAGCTCCTATTGTATCAAATTGATATAGGAATAACAGACTGTTGGCCATTCTAAGGTAATTCTAAGGTAAAAGCAATCTCTTAAGCCGTGGGTAATACATAATTGTTTCCCGGTGTGAAGATGACATCATGGCAGAGGAGCACATAGACATAGGCTCTCGCCTGTTGTAGCTGATGCGATTTAGGACGGACATCTTGGAATGGTCGACCGCTCCACTCAGCCTTATGTGTTTAGCAGGCACAATGACATATCAGCGCATTTAATTGAACACAACACGCATTTTTGTTACTGAAAACCTTATTCAAACAGCTATCAAAGCTACATTTATAAACAATTGTATTATTTAATTGTATTGATACATAGTTCAGAATATTTAAATATGCTTAGTGAGGAAAACAATAGAATAGAAATAGAATATTCTAATATTGATGTAATACTGATGTATGATGAGCATTTTACAAAGCACAGAACCATTCATTATTTATTTAATAATTTTTTTTGTAATATCAGTACATATTTATATGAATATACAAACACAAATAATGATTAATAACTACACAAATAAATAATTATTAATACTGAATAATATATTAGATACATGTTTATGTATATAAATATACATAAACAGCTATAAACAGGTATAGCCTAATATATATTATTTATCGGCTGTTTTCCAGCCGACCAGTTCTAGCTTCAGAGATTTAGCAGCTGAGATTGAGTCCAAAATCCGATGCGAGATTCCTCCGTGCTTCAGTGAATCCGTCTCTCTTTAAAGATAGTTCCCACATCTTCCTCACATCATGTCTTTAAGAAACCTTCAAAACAAAAACGGAAGATTTGGGAGGTGTCTTACTTTTGACAGAGTGAAAAAATTACATAATAGTCTTTACCACTTTGTAAACTTTGCTGGTGCAATGTAACATATTATAAAACTTATATTGTTATAACACTTATAACAATATAAGTTTTATAATATATGTTACATTGTTTAATTTCTAAGGTAGGCACTTGTGCCAGATAATCTAATTCAATGTTAGAGAATTACTTTTTATTTAAGATTTATGGAATCCCGGTTAGCCTTTGTAGCGGGGTTGAACCCTGGTATTACACCAAGCACTGCAGCTAATATTAGCTGGTATCTCACCGGTGGACATAAATACAGTAAAGTAATATTCTGATCACAAAATATACACAATAATATGTCCATCATACTTGTGAAAGGTTGTCTGTGGAGCCCTCGCATCAATAATCCGTCGATCCGAACAACAATATCCCTCAGTGCTGAGGCATCGTCTGCTGTTTTGCTTGAGCAAAGTAGGAGGGACGACCGCTCCAAGATGGCAGCCGTATTTCCTGCGTCGGAGTAGCCAATGCGGGGTCTACTCTTATATTATGTCTATGGAGGAGCACTCTGGCCTGCCGCCTCCAGGACTCCATCTAGTGGTGAATAAAAGGACCAAGCAGCAACCCCAAGAAAACCCCAAAAACCCCAGAACCTAACAACCACAACAAAAAAGCTGAAACAAGGCCAGAATAAAGCAGCTTAAAATACAGGATGCTAATATCCATCACTTTAAGGCTAAAATTTAAAGGGATCTTTAGTCATCTCTTAAGTTTTCCCATATTATGCAACAGTGTTACTCAAGTTATCACAGTTTAATATCACCAACATATCAATAAAACTTAAATTGTCTTATATGTGGTAGTACTAAACATATATTTCAATCTTAAAATGCTAATGAAGTTCAACCAAAACACTATAATGATCTAACATCAGAATGTGGATTGGAAGCACACATTAACTCTGACCTACTCAAAACAGCAAGAAAGTGTTAGGATTCGGGTTAGTGTGAGTGCTCTTTCCTACAGAGGATCTTCAGGGGAGAGTTCTGACAGGCTGGCGCACCGGCAGCTGATTCTGAGTGATTGGACTTTTAAGAAGCAGTGGAGCAGTCACTCATCGCTCGATGGTCCCACTTGTTGGTCAGAGTCTAACCCAAAAATGACGTTATGGATTTTTTAAGAGACTTCAAGTAACCTTTTGTCTTCCCTCAGAAACCGATCAACTGTTGGATTCAAGCCAGGAACCAAGTCGGGACTGGGAAATCGTTCCCTGCCAAGATCAAACATCTCCGCCTGCCGCTCTCCTCCCCACTCCATCGTCGGTCTTCTGTACGCTCCTGGATCCTAGCCTTTCCCTCCGCGCAACCACCATCCGTAAGACAGTAAGCTTATCCCTCAAAACCAATCAAGATCTCTCAAAATCCGGTCCCTACTAATATTTCCCTTCTCCGAACAGAACCCGAGCTGATCTGCCAATCCCGTTTCCTGGACCACAATCAGATTGTACTTTTGGAAATACATTAAACTTTTACTGAACAGTTTTCTCTGGTTTTGTGCAAACTTGCATGTGGGTCAAGAAACTCAAATCCAGCATGACAGAAAGTTCTAAAGCATTTCTTGCTGTCTACAAAAGCACTTTACATTGATAGCAGCACCATTAACTGAATTAGCACCATTGAAAATATTAAAACATGTGCTAATAAAAAGATAAGTACAAATACATTGCATTGAAAAAAAATACAACATACTGTAAATCCCAGGGGGGTCTTGGAAAAGTCTAGAATTGTCCACCCCTACCCTCCCCCTTCAAAGAAATCATGAAAGAAACCCTTGTTTTTAAACAATACCAATATAAAAAAGGCAATAGAACCAAAGAACGAAGTAAATCTGCCATTCATCTAAGAAAAAAATAAGAATTAATTTTCAGGTCCCCCACTATTGTTAGAAATTGTTCAGTCCAAAGTGTAGGACAGCGTTTCTCAACCTTTTTAGGGCCAGTGCCCCCCTATCCATTATCCAGATCCTTCACCGCCCCCCATCAGAGAAGATGTAGGATAAGAACAAAAGCTGGTTCTTAATCAAATCCTAATGAATCAGACTGAAAGTGTCATGGAGCCATCAGCCTCATGACATTAACATTGACATGAAAAAATAATATTGAAGAAATAAATATATCAAATCTAATCAAAAACATAAATAAGTGATAAATTCCTTATTGTTATCGCCTGTGTTATTACGCAATAGTAAGCCACACCCAAACCTCCTCACAGACCCCAGCAGATTGACTACTGACCAGCTCTCCACCTAACGGGTCCAGAAAGCCTCTAACTCCCGAGTATTACTCCAGATGAGATTGTAGAGGACATTCTGTTTAAGCTGGGAGCAAGAAAGATGCATCTAGACTCTAACTACCTTCAGATCCAGAAGTTATGACCCGCTACAGTTAATGAAACAATCATCCGAGTAGCCTGCAGCTGCCTGGTTTCAGAAACCACTCTTGTTAACGGTAGCTCTTTCTCTATCAATAACATGCACTTGTTATAGTCTAGATAAGTTTTAGAGACTCGGCACGAGTCCCAAGGTCATTATTTTACAAACACCAAAGAAACGTCTGAAGTCCCATAGTTACTAGGATCATGACCATTGATTTTACCTTAATCAGAAGAATTAACTCTCAATTGACTCAATTAATTTAACTGTCCACAGCATCAATCAGACTTTAATATTTTATTAGCAAGCTTTAGCAGAGGAAAAATGACAAACAGCTTCTTCAATCAACAAATCAAGAGATTAATATATAAGAAATTTAGAAATCACACCTCCCTCCAGTCCCTATACTGTGTCATCGAACTAAATAAGTGAGGCTTTGGGATGCAGTTCCACTCGTCCCCAGACGTTGAGTTGATCTTGGCAGCGGAAAACTTTAATATCCATGGTTAGAGTCCTGTCTTGGCAAGGCAGAATCCTTTTCAGAATAGATCCAAAGTTGAACTGGTGAGTGTCCTCCGTGAACTCAGTTCCTTATCATTCTATGATCTTTGTCTATCCCCCATGTCCACTGCAGTATAGTTGAGATCTTTTGGGTTGAGCGTAGGGCAGTTGTCAAATCAGAAACCCAGGCTGTGGGTAAACGGATCCTGTTCCCTTCTCGAGCAGTGCGATGTCTGCACCTCCGCGGGGTATCAAAGCATAGCTCTCTGTCGATCCTGCGTCTTCGTGTGGTCTTGACTCGAACACTACGGAAAAAAGAACGCCTGGTTCTTTTTTCTCATTATCTTTATACCATCTATGTTTTGGGTGTGCATGTATCACCTGCTTACACAACCTTCTCTGAGCAACTACCACTCTTCCCTTGACGTCAGGCGCCTACGGTTAATTGCTCACCTTTAATTCCCTAGACTCTTGAACTTCCTTTTTCTTGAAATACCCTTGCTGATGTTCTTATCAGCACTCGAACTTTTGTTCATCTGCAGCCATCGCCCATATTTTTCATAGGATTTCCTGTTTCTTTCGTGACCACAGTTCTTCCTCCTATTCGGCCTCTATTTGTGACGCAGTATGAGACTTTTACATTTAACTTGTAGTCATTACTTTTATCCATTTATGATTTTTCCCATTCTTAGGTCAAGATTCCTTATGACTTTCAAACCAAAATCACATAAGTCATAATCAACATTAATTCATAGCGGATTTAAAACAAAGATTACATAATTTTCAATCAACATTAAATCAGAATACAAGATTACTTGTTGCCTCTAGGTTTCTGTGACCTGTTTTTTGTGTGTCCTGGAAAGATCTCAATCAGTCCCAACCAGGTTTCCCGACACCCCCTCCTTGAGATCGAATAAAGCATTAGAGAAAACACAAAGTCCAGTCAAAGGAAGTCCTGAAAATCCTCCTCAATGTCGATCAGTGCCGTTTGGTAGCCACGGTCGACACCCATGTGGACAGGTCCATGCAGCACTGTAGGTGACGTGGGTTGTGTCGGATTGTTCCCGACAGTCTGGCAGGGGTGATGAGGTGAACTGAGAATCTCAGTTTGGGTACATCCATCTTGAGTCGCTATGCAGGTTTGGCAGCAACGTCAATTAATAAATCCGGTGAGGCAGGGCAAACAGGCAAACATAGGCACCCACAGCCATGATCTTGCCATCCAGGAGATGCAGAGTAGGAAGGCAATTTCAGGTTGTATGATGTTCCTATATCTGCTGGTAGACGGGAAGCATCAGCCCATAACTCCCTTGGGACACTTGAAGGACGTCATCACTTTTCCCAAATGCAGAGGTCCACATGACCACGTGCTCCCTCACCACGGATCTAGATGTGGAGACCGCAACAAGTGGCAGGTCTTCCTCGCCGTTTATACCATCAAAATTACTGGGTACACAGTTGTGGTACCAGCGGGTAGACGATGCAACCCAAAGGAATCCAGAGGATTCTGCGGTAACTCCACACCCCACACAGCAGATCGGTGCCTGAGGAGAAACAGTAATCTAGGTAACTTAATGATTAAATGTTACTGATTAACAACTCATCAAAACAATCAAGCAGGGATGAGGGAAGTGGTGTAAGCGATGTGCTGACTAAACCTGTGTGACCAATGGAGGCGAAGAGCCAAGGGGGAGGTTAACATAAATTGGGGGAGCTTCCTCCTGAATTTGTGGTTTGACAGTGTCTACGAATATGGCGGCGTAGGTCATGAGCCATACAATGATTGGCAAGGCAGTAGTGGCTTTGACCCAATCGAAGACCACCAACACACCCCATCCGATTGCCCACGTGGTCAGGACAGCACATCTTCAAATCCAGCGGGACCTACTTTGCCCTGTGATAGACAAAGCCTGGCTGGAGAGGTACGCTATAATGGCTATGACCAGAAACACCTCCACCATCACCGTTGTAATCTTGACAGGGCCGGTACGTGTCACATGTACCCCACAGCACACCAGCTCAACAAATAAGGCAGTCGAATCCAGGGTAAGCCATAGCGTCACAACGGAGCCTCTACGTCAGTTGATCTTGGTGCGTCCCATCAGGTAGGAAGTGAAATGGGAAGTAGCCGTATCCCACCTCCCGAAGAAAATGGGTCATAGGATGATCTTTGCGTAGCCTTCCAGCACCACTAGAAATCTTAGGGGTTGTTGGGCAGACCAGGAGCCGGTATGGCAGAAGACCAGCCACGCACAGAGTATGCCAATGAACTCTACGGTACTCACTTGAAGGGGCTGGAAGAGGATGGTGGAATTTCATGAATTGGATGTCATGTTGTCAGGTGATGGTCACAGCTGAAGGAGGTCCTCACGTTTCCAGCAGGAGTGACGAATGGCTCCGCTGCACCCTGGGGCTTTCTTTTATGCAGCATTGGGCTCCTCCTTCTGGGGGAGGAGCTCATAGGACTTCTCCTTACAGAAGCACAACGATTTGAGCCACACCTCCAACATGGTTTTTCCCACTACTAGGGCAATGATCAGGCCGAGGGCTCCCAGCAAATATGGCCAAAGAACATCCAAGGTGTTCTACAATGGCAAAGCCTCCTCCCACCACATCAGCAACTTCCTCTGCTACTTCGAACCAAGGGTCTCGTACCATCGATATTCATGTCGATGGTACCCTTTTCCACACTTCTGCCACAGCTCCTCAGGAACTTTACAGGTTAGATTGGAATACAACAGACTTTGGCCAATCCAGTTAAACCCTGGGTCTACTTCACCTTGGCACAGGCTCTTCCGAAAAGTGTGTCCCTCAGCAATGGCAATCAGGGTGTTGGGGATGAAAGGTACAGGGACGCCAAGGATGCTTGCTTCTTCAACTGAAAACCCAAAATGGCGTCCATACACGTCTTAGTTTATTCTTGCATTTTGTTCTTCATTCATTTCCATTTCTTTTCCTTTGATTAGTTTTATCCTCTCTTGGTTTAATGTTATGTTCTCTTTAGTTTCTTTCCTGTTGCTTTTATTTTATCGTTTGTATTGATGCTCACCACCAGTAATCTTCACTCATCATGCCATTCACGTTCTGCACTGCTTAATCATCATTTGTTTCACCTTATTTGCCCTCATATTGATTTTTCACTGTGTACCGCCGGATTCTCTGATCATGATTCACATCTAGGTTGTTCACTGCGGTAAAGCTAGCCGGCTCTGACTCCAGCCGGCCCAGCACACAATATACTAGTGCGCGGTCGCTCAAGACATTATGGTACACCCATTTACGTGCTGCTTTCACAATAAAAGCGCACATCCGGTCCATGTTAGAGCTACTCAAATCCGGCCGCAGCATT
>NW_006800441.1:2842-9244 GCF_000485575.1 Poecilia formosa | reverse complement strand
GATCTGATGTGTAATTTCAAAATAAAAGACCATTAAAATAGTTTAGATCTATTCCCCCTAAGTTGCCGTGCCCATTGCTGAGAAACTCTCTGTTTTCAAAGACTGCTACCACTTCTGGGTGAAAGAGGGACAACTCTAGAACAGAACCAGAAAGTGGCAACTAGATCTGATGTGTAATTTCAAAATAAAAGACCATTAAAGTAGTAGTTTAGATCTATTCCACCTAAGTTGCCGTGCCCATTGCAGAGAAACTCTCTGTTTTCAAAGACTGCTACCACTTCTGGGTGACAGAGGGACAACTCTAGAACAGAACCAGAAAGTGGCAACTAGATCTGATGTGTAATTTCAAAATAAAAGCATTTCAAAATAGTCATTTGTTATGTTTTTCCAACCTGTTTTGAAATCTGGTTTGTATATAAGTAGTACATGTATGGGAGATTATAGAAAAATCTGTATATAAAAAAGATGATTGAGTGAGGCAGCTCTTTACATTTTCTACTTATTTGTGTATATAAAAATAAAAACGTATTATTTTAAAGGGATTTAATTTTGAAATTATAGATCATATGTGTTTGATATTTTCTGGTTGTCTTGTAGAAGTGTCGCTCTGTCACCCAGAAGTGAGAGAAGTCACTGGAATCACAAAGTTTTTCAGCAATGTGCAAGGCAACTTAGGTGGAATAGATCTAAACTACTACTTTAATGGTCTTTTATTTTGAAATAACATATCAGATCTAGTTGCCACTTTCTGGTTCTGTTCTAGAGTTGTCCCTCTGTCACCCAGAAGTGGTAGCAGTCTTTGGAAACAGAGAGTTTCTCAGCAATGGGCACGGCAACTTAGGGGAAAAGATTTTTAAAAAAATGACTATTTCGATAGGCTTTTATTTTGAAATTCCACATGGGGTCACGTGATGCAGCCTCTGCAGGCGGACGTGTGTCGGTGAGCTCCAGGTAGACCTCGGCGGTAATGGTTTTATACTAACAACTACATTGCTCCAGTTATAGAATTTATTCTTGAAACAGTGGACTACTCGAACCTGACTAATTAGTACCGAAGCTTAGTTGTTTTTGGAAGTTTTTCGTCGGCTTAAGAGAGAGTCCCCTCACGTGGGGAAGATGGCGGCTGATCAAGACAAACCAACACTGAAATCTCTGATGAAGGCTATCCGTGAATCAAAAGAAGAGCTCACTGGGCATATAAATCAAAAAACAGAACATATCCAACAATCCCTAACAAAAATAGAACAGTCATTGTCAACGCTGGCTGAACAGGTGCAGGAAATGGAGACCAGAATTGGAGCTAACGAAGACAACCTCTCTGACGCGCAAGCACGCATACTCAAAATGGAGAAGGAAATAACTTTCCTGAAAGAAAAATCGGATGACTGGAAAACCGGAGCAGGAGATCAAATGTCAAAATTATAAACATCCCAGAAAGGTCCGAAGGCACCGACATGGTTGGTTACGTGGAACGGCTAATCCCGCGGCTTCTCGGGGAGGATCACTTCCCAACCCCGGTTACCATCGAGAGGGCACACCGCCTGGGGAGAGCGACGGACCGGACCAGACCTATCCTGGTTAAGTTTCTGAACTTCAGGGACAAAGACAAAGTGCTCCGTTCGGCCAGGGACAAGGGGACGGTGCTGTTGGATAATAATCGAGTCTCATTTTACCCGGATTACAGCATCGAGGTGCAACGCAAAATGCTCGCTTTCAACGAGGTGAAGAAAAAAGTACGAGAGAAAAATATTGAATACGCCACCCGCTACCCTGCTAAACTGAGGATCAGACACGGAGGAGGATTTAAACTTTTTTCAGCCCCATCAGAGGTGGAGACCTTCCTGTCCTCTGTTCAGGATGAAGGATAGAACATTTCCCTTGTAAGATGACCAGGCATCATGACTGTTAACGGTAAAACAACGTTACACAAAACTATCCATAATTACTGACTTTCCTTCACCTGTTAAACCATTTCGTGTAACAGCGGGTATTCCTTTGCCTGTTAAACTATAGGTGAGTTAAGTAGATCTTGTTAAATATAGTTAATATTGTTCTTGAGCGTTTTCTTCTGGAGCAATCATGTTCTTTTTAGAAAAATTGTTACCTGCCGGGGATACTACAAATGTGTAGAAGCGGAGTTTATCCCACAGTTTGTTCTTTTTGGTTAATGGGGGTTAAAGTGTGGGTTTTCTCTTTTTATTTATTTCTCTCGGGATTTATGGGACACTCTCCCTATGGGGTTCATTCTGCTAATGTTGAAAACTGTAAGCTCATGGCAAAAGGTCAGAGATCTCTTTATTTGGTCCAAGTTATGTACATCTTATGTTACCTATCCAGAACATTTTCTTTATATTACTTAAAATGAATAAGACAGGACTACTAAACTGTATCTCGTTGAATGTTAGAGGGATTAACAACCCTATTAAAAGGAAGAAAGTCCTAACATACTTTAAGAAACAAAGCACAGACGTCGCCTTTATCCAAGAGACCCATCTTACTGATATAGAACATTTAAAGTTGCGCAGGGATTGGGTTGGTCAGGTATTTTATTCCTCTTTTTCATCTAAAGCTAGAGGTGTAGCCTTACTCATCAATAAAAATCTCAGATTTCGGTTAAATCATATAGAAAATGACGCAGGGGTGGCCAAGTCCAGTCCTCGAGAGCCACCATCCTGCAAGTTTCAGATGCATCCCTGCTTCAACACACCTGAATCAAATGAATGGCTCGTTATCAGGCCTCTGTAGAGCTGATCCCGGTCTGTTGGAGTAAGGATACTTCTAAAACTTGCAGGATGGTGGCTCTCGAGGACTGGACTTGGCCACCCCTGAAATGACGGATCTGGCAGATTAATTTTGGTAGATTGTGCCATAAATACAAACAGGGTAATACTTGTATCCTTATATGGCCCAAACTTAGACAATCCAGAATTTTTTAACGACTTAATTCTAAAACTGGCAGCGATTGAAGCGCCATGTATTTTGGGCGGGGACTATAACCTGGTTCTAAATCCATCAATGGATCGCTCCTCTCCTAAACATGTTACACTATCCAGATCTGCGTTGGCTCTGACCCAGGGCATGAAAGAATTAGGATTGGGGGACGTATGGCGTTTACATAATCCTATCAGTAAAGATTATTCATACTATTCCAACGTCCACAACACTTACTCAAGAATTGACATGTTTCTGATCTCACACCCACTTTTGTCACAAATTAAAACCTGCTCCTATTTAGCTGCTACGATTTCAGACCATAACCCCATACAAATGAAGTTAGAATTTCATCATCCGGTTTTCTCTTCTCCTAGATGGAGATTTAGAGAATATCTTCTTAGAGACCCTGAATTTGTTACTTTTATGAATACTAAAATTGATATATATCTGGAAGTTAATTTAAATACCTCCTCACACTCAAATATATGGGAAGCACTCAAAGCTTATATGAGAGGGCACATTATATCATATGTCTCATATAAAAACAAACAAAAAAGGGAACAGCTTTCTCAATTAGAAAAAGATATAAGGAGTTTGGAGATTGATCATTCAAGAACAAAGCACCCAGAATTACTTAATGTTTTAAAACAAAAACGGATCTTATATGACAACCTGTGTACAAGTAAAGCTGAGGCAGCAATGGCTAGAACAAGATATCATTACTACGAATTTGGCAATAAAACAAGCAAACTACTGGCGTGGCAGATAAAAAAAGAGGATAATGAAAAATATATTCAGAGTATTAACACAGATGACGGTAGATATTTAGAAAATACAAAAGATATAAATTCGGAATTTAAAAAATATTATCAATTGTTATATAAATCTGAACTTCACAAAGACAGTGTAGATATAAAACAATTTTTGAACCATTTACATTTACCTAAGATTAACACAACTGACAAAGATATACTGGATGGTGAAGTGGGTGAGGAGGAGGTTCGCCTTGCTGTTAAATCATTACAAAATAATAAAGCCCCAGGACCAGACGGCTTTCCAATTGAATTTTTTAAAACCTTTTCAAACAAATTATTAACCCCCCTTACAAACATGATCAAGGAGGCATTCCAAAAGACAGCACTTCCTCAATCTTTAGAACTTGCAACAATAACATTACTTCCCAAACCTGGAAAAGATGTACAAAAGTGCAGCAACTATAGACCCCTGAGCCTTCTCAACTCCGACTATAAGATCTTGTCTAAAATAATAGCGTCTCGACTGGAGAAAATAATCCCAAAAATTATCCATACAGATCAAACAGGTTTTGTTAAGAACCGACAGGGAGCGGACAATATTCGGAGGTTACTTCATGTTATTGATATCACTAAAAGACGAAGACACCCCTTGGTAATACTCTCTATGGATGCTGAGAAGGCGTTCGACAGAATTGAACCTGAGTTTCTTTTTGAGACTATGAGAGCTATGAATTTTGGTGAAACCTTTATTAGATACGTAAGAACACTCTTTAATGGCCCTAGATCACAGATTTTGACTAATGGGGTTCTGTCGGACGCCTTCTCGCTCTTTCGAGGCTGTAGGCAGGGCTGCCCAAGCTCTCCTAGCTTATTTTCTATTGCTATAGAACCATTAGCGATTGCTATCCGCTCTGACTTAACTATTACAGGTATAAAAATAGGTACAGAAGAACATAAACTTGCACTATATGCGGATGATTTGTTAGTATTTATATCTCATCCGTCTAAATCCTTTCCATCTTTACTGACATGCCTTGAGACATACAGTGCAGTTTCCGGCTACAAAATCAATTACTCCAAGAGTGAAGCGTTTCCACTTAATATGACAGAACAGGAGACACAACTACTACCTGGCTCATTTAAATGGTGCATGGATGGTTTTACATACCTTGGCATTAATATTAGTTCCTCGCATGATCAAATTTACAGAAGGAACTACATTTCATTAATTAATAAAACCAAAGCAGAGTTGGAACGGTGGATAGATCTCCCATTATCTTTGATTGGCAGAGTTAACTCAATTAAAATGTCTATATTACCTAAATTTATTTATTTATTTCAATGTATCCCCCTAAAAGTTCCAATGACATTTTTTAAAGATTTGGATAAAGCAATATCTCTATTCTTATGGCGAAAGAAGGTCCCAAGAGTTAAGCTTCTTACTTTACAAGCTCCCTATGCTAAAGGAGGATTAAATCTTCCAAATTTTAGAGTGTATTACCTGGCTTCCCAGTTCCGTACTCTATGGATGTGGACTCACTCAAATGATAACAATGTGAGGTGGGTCTCAATAGAACAACAAGAATTGAAATTCGGATCATTGGCAATCATCCCTTTCTTGAGTTCAAAAAAGCAACTCTCCACAATTACATCAAATCCTTTAATCTTAGCTACATACAATGCATGGTTTCAGCTACATGCTTTCTTAAACCTAAACATACAATTATTGGTTAACACACCATTTAAAGATAACCCCAGCATTCCCCAGCCTATAGCAGATGGAATATTACAAACCTGGGTCAGAAAAGGTATTAGATTAGTCCGTGATCTTTATACCAATAATGTTTTTGCCAGTTTCGATCAATTATCTGAATTTTATGACTTGCATAGACACAGTTTTTTCAAATATTTGCAGATCAGACACTGGATTAAGAGTCAATCATTAGAAATATTTCCAGATAAACCAGAGGAAACTTTACTTGAATCATGTTTACTGGATCCAAAACGTATCACTACAAAAGGACTTATCTCTTGTGTTTACAGAATGGTTCTTAACTCATCACCAACTTATAACAAGTACTCGACAAAATCGAAATGGGAATCTGATTTAAACTGCAACTATGATGACAAAAACTGGAGCGGATTACTAAACTCATCTCAAACAATATTAATATCAACAAAACATAGGCAAATTCAATTTAACATTTTTCATCGCACATATTATACTCCATACAGGTTGAATAAGATGAATGCCAATATCACTAACAGATGTCATAGGTGTAAGACGTCTGTAGGCGATCTCCTTCATATGCTTTGGAATTGTGTACACTTGCAAATCTACTGGAATAATGTAATTCTGATAACATCAACAGTTTGTGGGCTTCCTTTAGATCCTGACCCCAGGATTTGGATACTTGGAGATGTTATGTCCTTGAAATTGAATTTTTGTAAGAAATACTTTGTTTTATTAGCATCATCCGCAGCAAAAAAGTGTATACTTAAAAATTGGAAATCTATGGAGCCTCCAAACAAGAAACATTGGATCAACGAACTGTTATCATACTGCATTTTTGTTGTGTTCTTTTCTCTTAACTCTGGCCTTTCAAAAGGTGAGTAGTGATAAATGTAATATTGCTATATGTGTTACTACATGGAGAGAGTGGGTGGGGAGGGGGTGGGTGGGTTTTATTTTTGGGGAAAAAAAAAAAAAAAA
>NW_006800441.1:0-2076 GCF_000485575.1 Poecilia formosa | reverse complement strand
GGGGGGGGAAAGAAAAGGAAAAATATGGTACACTGGATGTAGATTTTGTATGGATGTGCATTCTGAATAAATATAAATATACAAAAAAAAACTTCAATCAAAAGTATCTTATACTTAAAAGAAGCCCCATGTAAGACTTTAGCAACCGCTCAGCATATTACAAGTGAGGAAACAAACATACATGTTTTTCATATTTCCCATCAACCACCTGAATTTCAGGATGACTTCTATTTTTCAAGATGGCTGCCATTTTTGAGCCTTTTCAACCAATTACAGCTAAAGAAGGTCACCAACTTTCATGACTTAAATAAACTTTGTCATATCAACTATGATCATCCTATTAATACAATAATAGGATGATCAGCAATTTTGAAAAATTTAGCAACAGATCAAGAAAAAATATTAATTTCTATGGTTAAAAAATATGAAGGCAATGATTTGACACCTATACATGCACCTCATTGGTGATGTTAGTCCAACAATGGGTGCCATCTTACATTTTTCAATGGTTAACTTTTATCCCAAAAAGCTAGCTCCTGGAAACATCTGAGCCAATTCAGGTTCTTGTATCCTCATGCAAAGTATTCTGCTTTACTCACCCCTCATTCCACTGCCGTCCTCATGGAAGGAATTGCGATGCAGACTTGAACTGCCTCCTAAGCCGCCATCATCCAGGTGTTCGCTGCCCCCACTGCCCGAAGAGGCGATGCTGCTCTGGGGGGAGAGAGGCGCATGGTCTGGGGCGGGGCCTCTGGACGTCCGAAGGTCCTCTTGGGACAGCCAGACGTGGCCCAGAGGCTGGTTGTTGGGGCCGTTGATGGGGGGCGTAAGGGACACGGAGCGCTTTAGGGGACTGTGCTGCTGACTTCCACTGCCACTTGAAAGAACTGCAGAAGACAAATATACTCTACGTTTACACTCATGAGTAAAAATGGCTGAAGACCAATGCACAATTAAATACAACCATACATCTTTGAAAAGCAGGAGTAGAGCCTCCTGCACAACCAACAAGAAGGCACCAAGTGGTTTCTGGATGGAAAGCCAACAACATTCAGCAACCATTGTACAGTAAAACCAGCTGACCAAACGTGCTGCAGCTCCACTTTGGTTGCTAGGTAAAGGCCTTGGCTTGGCAAGGAGTTGCCAAGCCAAGGGGTTTCAAAAACAACTCGTTTTTGAAACGAGTTGTTTCAAAAATGAGTTGTTTTTGAAACAACTTATTTTCCAGACACAAAAAAACATTGAGTTGTTGCCAAATAATGGCTGCATGTTAAACGCTTGGGCTGCTTTTGGAAGCAGTTGAAATACAAATGGAAGTATAAAACGGTGCAAAAAGTTAATTTTGCATAATAGGTCCCCTTAAAAATACATTCAACATGGAGGTTTCAGATTGACAACTTTTAATCTCTATAGATCCTCCATATTCAAGGATGTCCTCTTGTTGACAATTAACCAAGATGGATTTGGTTTCTTGTCAACAATTATTGTGTTGGCTTAGTTTTGGATCATCATCCCGGTGACAGACCAAATGATGGCCCATTTTCTTTAGTTTTCTGGCAGATTTTTATTTATCATTTTCTGATTGTTTTCAGATTCCATGACGCTCAATCAAATACCCCACCTCACTCTACTGCATTTCAATGACCCAATCTTACAGTAAATAATGTAGACTTTGTACGGATCATGTAGTTCAAGATGCGGTGAACTGAAAATTAAGCTTATAGCATCACTCACTGTACAATTATGTCATTTAATAATCATCTGAGAACCAAAATTTAATTCTGAATCACCAGTTGGACCTTTAATAAATAAAAATAAAAACAAGACAATGATCTACCATGTCATGAGGCAGAAGAACACTGAATTCCTCAGTTTTGGCCAATAGTCAGAATGGGAGGACATTAAAAATCTTCAGACCTGAACATTCAGAGTCACATAAAGACAGTTACAAAATCAGCCTTCTATCATTTAAATAATATTTCCAGGCTTAAAGGACAAATGTCCCATGCATTTATCATTAGAAGCTCACAGACAAAAAATCCACATTTTCTGAGGAACAAAATATCGATAAATATC
>NW_006800440.1:280033-322854 GCF_000485575.1 Poecilia formosa | reverse complement strand
ATGAAAGCTTCTCTCTGAATGGTGTTATCTATGCCACTATATGTAAATCCCACTTACCTCACATTTATGATCTTTTTTCTCAGGACTCAAAGCATGAATGTGAAAAAATACATAGCCATTTATAATAGCGTCCATTTGTGTTCCTGTAATTGAAGTTCTTAAAGAGGAGTCAGAAAATATCATTATTGGCAGGCCAAAAATAGTCATCAGAAATCGGCCACAAAATTCTGATTGGTGCGTCTCCACAAAGCAGTGAGCGTAAACTCATCAGTGAAGACCAATAAGGAAATGGCAGCAGGACGGTCAGGCCCTCCTTATGTGGAACCAACCATGTTTCTTTGAGATAAACAAAAACAACAGTTCCTGACAGAGTCAGGAAGGAAAAGACAGCTAAGGTAACAACTTTCAGGTTCTGTCACCGTCAATGATCATACATCAAGCTTTCAGTGAAAATGCGTTGTCAAGTTAGGAGGTGTTATGTTTACCACATTAATGCTGCTACAGTGTGTTTCTGCAGCAAATATGTTTTTTGCACTAGTGAAGATGGGAAATATTGTGTTTCTTCAGTCCATTGAATGAAAACAACCTTCCTCTTCAAAGGTATGTAACGTTCAAACTTTACAGAGTGAATCCCAGGTGAATCCTCCTATCTACTCTGGATTTCATATATCTTCACTAATTTCAAATTAAATCTGTTTATGCAGCCCAAAAATGCACAATGCTTCTTTCTCAGAGGGCTGTACAGTCCCTTATGGTACACATCGTCCTTATGCTTGCAAGTCAAGTTAACAGAAACTACAAAATACATTCCACAGAGATTCAACAAAATTTTTAATCAGCAGCTGTAGGAAAAGGAAAGGAAAAGGAAGAATTGTTTCAGAAATCCTAAACCACACATCTACAACCTGGAAATGAGGAATGGGGGCATAAATTATTGCTCCTGTGTTTGTTACTAACACTACTTCTGCAACACAAACATGATTTTACATTAATAAATTATACTTATATTAATTTTTAACTGAATAATGCCATAAAGACATTGTTCTGAATCTCAATTTTACTGCGTTGCGTCATACAAGGAACTCTATGAACAACTCAGAATAATAACCTAATGAAAAAACAAACACTTTTAATGCTTCTATTGATTTGACCAGCATATATCCTTGAAACACAAATAATAGAAGAAAATTACATTGTTTATACTTTCTGGAAGCATGGAAAGGGCAAAAATGAAATGGAGGTTCTCTGGAGAGCCATTCAAAGATTGATTTGACATTGGAGTTGTTTACCGAGGCCTGAAAGGGGTTGTTGTAAGAGTATTGATCTTCGCCTAATGCCTTAAATGTTACGAGCAATTTTCCATCTGCAGAATGGTCCACAAGCATCAAGGTTAAAGAGCACAGATTTCACAAACAAAAGAAGAAATGTTGATAAAATTCAGGTCAACTTTGTTATATTTAGCTTCTATTTTAACGAGACTTCCCATACAGTGGAAGATATCGACAGATTTGCCATGGATGTCCTGGATTTTCATACAATTGCTGGTGAAGAATACATCAGGTGGAAGCCAGGGGGGATTGAGAAAGATAGGTTATCAGGTGAGTATGGGGATGCATCTAAAACAGGTCAACGGAGTAGTTCAGGGAATTTCAGAGACACACAGACCTGCCTGGAAAGGCAATAGAATATCCCAAGACAGGAAGAAATTTAAAGGCCAGTAAGAAAGGGCGGCAAATGGTGACAAAGAATGAAGAGGCTGATTGAGTAAATGGGGGTGGTGGAAAGCTCCAAAGCCAAAGAAATCAGCCAACCTGTTGTGTGCTTGTGCCTTTTTTACTTTCTGTGCACTAATGAATAAAGGATAGAAAGCTGCTTGTAAAATGGGCCATGGTGTCTCCGGACCTGAATCAGTAAAGAGAGGGAAGAATACACAATGACAGTGGCACAGTGAACTTCCTTTATGTCTATCTTGAATATTGTAAATATTGGTAGTACTGAATATTGTTGATTAAATTATGGTTTTAGAACAGCTAAAACTTTCAACACATAAGTTTCTCAGGACATATGGAGAATAGAGGAACACTGGCCGGCCCCTCCCCAACCTATTGCAGCACACTGGCAGCTAGCTGGCTGAAAGAAGGCAACTGAAGGTTTTCTATTGCGAACATAAAAGAAATCAGACTGACAGAAAATATTGCAAGTCATGGACAACTAAACCATACGGCCATATTTACTCATTAGCTCAGCTTAACAACTTCAATCAGTTCAGGTAGTTTCACAGGATCTTATGGGGCAATAATCCACTGGTGTAAGTCTTTTTGGTTCTTCTGCAACCCAAGCAGTCACTGTTATAACTTGACTGCAAAATTTCTAGACATAGTGTCTAGAAATGTTGGCCCATTTTAAATCCTCAGAAAACACTGGTATTAAAGAATCCTTCCAATTTTCTGATCACCAGGCAGCCAATCAGGGAATAATCCATCACAGGCCAATTGACTGTCGCATCACTATTAATCAGGAGCCAGGAACCAGTCTGAAGTTGATGCACATCTTGTATCTCACTCAATCCAATCAAGACTAGAATCGGCATCATTCGTAAACTTTTATTCAGCACCTCTTTTAACCCCCTAAGAACATAGGGTGTCCCACCTTGATGTAGCATTTGCACATGACAGTGGCCTAATGCAAGTCTAAACGGTTCATTATGAACAGCTCCATTTAGCATGTAATCACATCTCAATAAGTAGCACTGTTTGAACACTGCCTAGATCGATGCTGCCCAGAACCGCACGTGGCTCGGAAAATATCGATCTGGCCTTTGTCAGAAGAGACTCACTCGCCTGCAATAAAAAAAGCGCAGATGCTTCGGGATAGACAGAGATGTGTGGAAGAGGTGCCGCTGCCACATCAGGAAGGGTTAGGGGGAGAAAGACAGAAGGAAAAGGGGAGGATTATGATGTCGCATCGATTCGAGTGTGGAAGACAGGCCCAAGGTGCAGGAAGCTGTGGTGGGGAAAAAATGTTCAATCGATTTGATTCAGGGTGTCAGACAAAGTGCGGATTATGGATGTTTGCATGGGCAGAAGGGATATGGGAATGTATAGATAGTTAGACAGCCGGGGTGAGAGATAAAGACAAGGTGGGCAGAAGAAATGAAGAGCAACAGCAGAACAGGAAGTGACTCACACCGAGTACGTCCAAGAAAATAGAAGTCTTCACACATCATGAAAATGTCAATGCTAATATTACAGGTGAAATGTCATGTTAAAATGACTTGAAGAATGGTATTACGCAACACAAAACGGTAATAATCGGCCCACGTGAAGCAAAGTCAGATCCTACTTTGGGGATATAGTTTTCCTTTAAATACAAGATACAGTACGTATAAAGAAAGAAAATAATGTAAGCACTATTTAAGGTTATTTAAGGTTAAGTTACTTCGAAGCGGACCAGATGATTAGCAGGAACGCAGAACGATGTTGAACAGATTGTGCCTCCGCAGCCTGTGAAAACGGCTTAAAGCCAGCATCTTGAATGAACGTCGTCTAATCCAAAACAAATCTGGTTGGGTACGCTCACACACTTCATCACTCACGGTGACTATCCTTTTAACCACCTGAATACACAAATCCTTCATTCGTATGCTTCGCTGGCTGCGACCTGCAGATATTAATCTAAGTACTGTATGAACCAAAGCAGGATTAACTTTATAAGAAAAGAATTAGAGTTGCAACATAAGTATCTATTCTCAGATAGTAAGTAAATTTCACAATTTGTACAGCTGTTGTTGATTTTAGAAGTAAAAGTAGACCAAAGGTTTACATTTTTCAAGTCAGTGACTGTGTGTACTCCACAAAATGCCTTTAATTTAATTAGTCTTAATCTGCTTGAATGTCCATGTTTCTAGGGTTAGTAACACTGATTCTTACATTTATTTATCTATAATAGATTAGCTTAACGTCTAAAAACTGGGCTGATAGTGATTTAAAACCTCCTTCTTTCTGCCTTTCTTATAGTTAGTTTCAGCTCTGTTAAGACT
Source organism: Poecilia formosa (assembly GCF_000485575.1). Classification (NCBI taxonomy): domain Eukaryota; kingdom Metazoa; phylum Chordata; class Actinopteri; order Cyprinodontiformes; family Poeciliidae; genus Poecilia; species Poecilia formosa. Next base: position 318,815 of record NW_006800440.1, on the reverse strand, counting down.
CCCTGTAAGAATGTTGTTGCTCCAGGACAGTTGCACGGTTCAAGTAATTAAACCTCCATGGAATCAACTGAATTTTCTGCTGTGACAATGAAGACTGCTAAATGCTCCAGAGTTTACGTAACATAAGCATCCTACCCTGCAATTCCAGGGTAGAGAACTAGAGTTCAGGAAAAATGTGTCTTACCTTCATTTATTCATTCAGAATAATATGCAAATCCTCCACACAGACAGTGAATCCATGACAGACCAGATGTTACAATTTATTTATTTTTTAATCTTATGTGAGCTGCGTGTACAGAAAGATTTTTGCAACAACTTTTTTACTGATAATTGTTCCACATTTGTCACATTGACCTAATACTACCCTGAAGGACTTTTGAAATCAGTTTCTCCATTCAGTCTTCCTCAGTTCAGTTACCTGAAGCAAAACTCAGTGGTTCAAATTAGGATTTTTATAAGATTTGATCATTTGCATCCTTTAACATAAGTGATTCTTGGCAGTATACAACAGTAACAGTCAGGAGAAGGATAAAAAAAAGTTCTGATTCACCTCCAAATATGACAAAAAGGTAAGGAGGATGTCAACTACAATGAAGGAATTGCAGGAATGCATTGCAAACTTAGATTTTTGTTCTACATGCAACAGCAATCGCCAGTACTGTCCATCTGTGGATTATTAATTTGCGAAAAAAACATCAAAGCAAAAGTTTCCTAAAAGCTGTGCAGAAGCATGAGAAACAAACAAATAAGCAACCAATTCTTCACATTTTTGTCCCATAAAAGTATTTGTGATGAATGATTTTCACTTGCTGAACATCATTCCCAAAGCACTCAATGAATATTTTTCTTTGGATGGAATCTGTGTTTTTCTCAAGGCCAATATAATTCTGGACAATAGAAGTAAAATCTGAAGAGCCTAAAATCGGAAGAGAAGAGAATCCTGACAATTTCATAAAAATTCGGAGAACTTTTGGTACAGTGGAAAATATGCCAAACTCCACATCTATGTACCCAGGTTATTGCACCATTTTCACATTTTATCCCCAATTTATTTATTTTTTTTCTTTTCGGTTGAAATGTACAGAATCCCTTCCACATTAAAGTTGGGAAAAAGTTCTGAAACTATTTACAACAGCCTATATTATTTTACATTACAAAATGTTGTTCTTTACATCAACTTAACTTTATAATCAATTTTATTGTGAAAATGTTGGCTCCTGTCCTCCTGGCTAACTCTTTCCCGTCCTCGAAAGGCCTAGTCGCTTGCTGCCAATTAGCCTTAGCTTATGACCCACACATATTAGAACTTCCTCTCTCACAAAACCTGTTACATAAAGGGATCAAGAAAAGGACATATGCTCTGGCGTCTCCTCTGACCCTGCTCCTGATCCCACTCCCCCACAGCCAGAGCCAGTGGATGACAGATGATGTGGAAACACAAGCAGCGAGGACCAGAGAGGGAGGGAGCAGACACAAAAACAAGCAAGAAAAAGACCTCCAGAAATCTTTTTTTGATAAACCTTTGTCAGCATGAATGTGAAAGGATACTTGAGGTTTTTGTTTCTCATGACATCAAAGGGGGGAAAAAAAGCATCCAATCTTTATGCTTGCTTATCCTTGCAGGATCGCAGGGGCTGGTGCCTCTCTCTAATCGCCAACTAACTTAATACTCGATTAATTGCTGACTGGAATATACAGCTTCAAAAATGGCTGCTGAAAAACAACTGTTCAAAACTTTCCAGAGTAGTAATTAAGCCAAAATTGTATAATTAGAACAAAAACCCATTTAGATGTACCCAAAGCTCTTCATGTGGCATTTAGCTTCATCTGGTTCAATTTCACTAGGGGGGTGCTATTTTGTTGCTTAAGCACAAAAATTTTTATTTCTTCTCTTAAATATGTGTTTAATCATTTGTTTATTTGCATCTTTCAGTCTATTTCTAATTTTGTATAAAAGGGCTCAAATGTTTAAATGCAAAATCAGTAGAATGGTCCAATTAATTGATTAATCATCAAAATAAATCAATTACTAAAATAACCATCAGTTGCAGCCCTAATTTAAAATGAAGTCACAGCAGGCAAAAAGGTGTTGAATGTTGAGACATGTCTGTGATTCATTCAGGGTGCCAGAGAGCGAGAAAGAAAACTTCAGCAGGTAACAGGAAGGCTGAATGGAATAAAGTTATGTTGATTCTTTTTATCCTTCCAAGAAATCAAAGTCAGTCAAAAATCATTTTCGGCACGTAAGAGTTTTACCAGAGTCAGGATTTTGTGTCCAATTTCTGATCTCAGATGTTTTTTTTTTGTTTGTTTTTTTTATGAATCTGCAGCTGTATACAGAGGGCAGTGGGAGGTGAAGCAGTTACACCATGTAGGGGCTCTTCATAAACAAGCATGTCATGGTTGAAGAAGGAATGACGGTGACTTGGGTTGTTGCCGTCTCCTCACTCCGACACAAAAACAGAGACTTTTGGATCCTCCCTGTCTGAGTCATCCGCAGAGCTCCGCTTTCACCTGCATATTCCACACAAAAATATGCCTGAATTTTTGCTTGTTATGTTGCCAGTGAGAGCTCCTTGAAATTATGCAAACTTTCTTTTATGCTGTTTTTGTCATCCAAGTGAAGAGAAGGAAAGTAATTAGAGAGCATACAAAGGAGGAGGACAGCGTACCTCCTGATGTGTCCTGGATCTAGACCAGTCAGGCATCGTCCCAAATCAACATCTGTTCTCACTTTTCTCTCAACCGTCTCACACTCAGAACATCTGATGTTTCTTATCATGTCTGCTTTTTGCTCCATTTTCTACATGCTGTCATACCAGATTTCATCTTATTTGTTCCCATCACACCTCAGTCTGTGCTGTGTGGAGAGTTCAGTCCAAACAACAAGATGCTGTTGCGACAATAAAAGCTGCTTCTGAACCAAACTGCAAGCTGAGGCTAAAGAATAGGGATTGTACTCAGCATTTCTGTTTGGGAACCACAAAAGCCGTACCTTCAGGAGCAGTGGACATGGTAACCTTCCTGGGAAAACCAATATATTTGAATGCTGCACACTCTCATATTAAAAAGATTATATATTTGTGTTATATTATGGAGCCTTACACATGGTTATTAAAAAAATATCCAGGCAGCATACAATGCCATATTTGAGTGTAAAGTGTAGTAGCCTTAAGCTAGGTTAATAGCTGACTAACTGAACCAGGGAAACACACTGTTCCCGCCCCCATGCGTTCCACACTGTCATGGCGACTGGTCGTGTACCTCTGAATTTTTGTAGCTTGAGTCACACTACCTCTAATGGCTTTGGAGATGTAACTTTTGAAAAATGTTTCTACCGGTAAGAGATCCACGCCTAGATGATGCCTTCCTTCTCGATCACTGAGTCACTCATGAACACTTAGTGCTCAGGTAATAAATGGATAAATATTTATACTTTTTCATTTAGATTTCATTACAAATAGTCATTTACCACCTATTGGAGCCATGATTAATCAAAAAATATTTAAATGAGAGCCCAATTATGCTGTTCCACAACTTTTCTTTCCCTGTAAACAGTTGGTCTGCACGGGAAGTTTGGACAAACATAAAGCACCATTGTTCAGAAGCCTGCACTGAGGAGCTTTCCCGCCGATTGTTTCTTTTAGCGCTCCGTTTCCATGCGACATAGACTGACCACAGCCACATAAAGTTAAAATTCATACTGTGTACAAGTTCAAATTACAAAAAAGAAAAATTCTCATGAGCCCTGTGACTTGACTGCTCATATCTCACTGTGCAGTGCGACAAAGGGAAGAGGTGGGCTGAGCTGGGAGCTGACAGCTTTGGGAAGCTCTGGGCAGAGCCAGATAAAGATATCAGAGTGGATGCATGCCTACACCGACAGAAGCTGCATGGAAGGCAGGAGCTTTACATGATTTTAAATAATCAGGCTGCCTGGGTTTGTTTGGTAAGTGGAAAGGAAGAAGTGGAGACACTGAGAAGGGGGAAAGAATCAAACTGCAGGCCGCCGCTGGATACAACAAGGCCTGACCTTGTTTGAACATGGCATCAACATGCATCTTTGATGACCCAATCACAATCGGACGCGTCTACACTGAATGTGTGCACGCGTCTTGCATGCTGCACCGAACTGCAGACGCTTAGGCTCCCTTCTGAGGTGATTTTCAGAAGTACTCCTAACCCTCATATCATCTTCCATTCTCAAAAGTGATGCAATAATTTAACAGAAAACAACAATGTGGAACATCAGAGGTAGAGGGAAAGTGTTCCAACAAAAACACAAAGCTCATGAATATATCAAAGGAATGTAAGTCTGTCAGAAGTGTATTTCGTTATTTCTGGCATTTCTTCACAAAGGCTGGGACAGAATGATATTACAAGGAAGAAGGGAAAGATTTTCTCCATCAACAGTGACTTAAAACTACCATTTTATCTCTCCATGTATCTTGTCCCAAATTATCTTAAATGTTTGTTAGAGAAAAGAGATCTGACCATGTTGGAACTCAAAAACTGACACAATTAGACCTGAATCTGGTCTGCATCAAAGATGGCTCCTATGTTTTTAGGTTCAGTCTCAAAGATTACAGCTTTGTTCTTTTAACTACCAAACATATGATGTATGCACTGATCAGAGACGGCTCCAGCCATTTTGGTGCCCTAAGCTAGATTATGGTTTGCCATCCTATCTGCCCTCAGAGGTTTACTTATATAAAAGTACTGATATTTGCAGTCTCTGTAGATTATATTTAACAGCAAATATATTTTATTTCACCACTTTTAGCAAGAAGGTTGTGAGATAGTTTTAACCATATACTGTGTTGGTTTTCTAGAACAGTGTCAAAACTGTATTGACAAAAAAAAATGGAAACTATATCAAAGATAAAGCTCAAACTGTTTAGAAGCTTAAAACAGTCTAGTGGTTTTATTGTCATAGTAACAATGGACTTTTAGAGCAATCATATGGAAAGATGAATTAAAAGATAAAACATGTGGACTTTTTAGGCAACAAGAGAATGCAAAACTATAAATTTTAATGGATCTACGGAGTAAAATAAAGGGTTTTTATTATTACAGTATTATTTATTTATTTTTGACTTGATATGGCCTCATCTTGGCTGATTCAAGGGAAGAAATATCATCAAAAAGCCATTCAGCAAACTCTAAAGCAGTCACGCTTGTTCTTAAACATGTTTTCCTCCAGGTGCTGCTACATATTTACAAAAAAATTACGCACGTCTATCCAGCACGTGGTTACGCCGTCTCCTCCACTGCACAAACACAAACATGCTATTGTTCACTAAACAATGACCTGGAACTCACTGAACTATGAAGACTATGTATGACTGGGTGGAGCATATGTGTGCATTCATTGGTTAAAAGTAACACCCCAGCTGGGGTCCAGTAGAGTGCAGCATAACACTCTGATGTTGTTCATTCTGACCTTAAAGACATGTCTGGGAGAAAGGGCAGGTTCTGATCAACACACACACACACACAAACACGCACACACACTATCTCTCTGCTCCTAAGTGCTCCATCTCTCCCTGAAGTCTGAACATGGATCAAGAGAACAATAGACTCCACCAGTCCGCCCTCTGTTCCCTCCCTTTCTCAAGAGAGACATTTCCTTTGGCTCAGTAATTACTCCGAATGAATAATAACTCCCCCAAGGTTTAAAAAGCGTGTAACTTTGACCAGAGGAAGACTTCTTGGCTCAGAGGCAGCATCGCTGATTGTTTGGTTGCCATAGCGCAGGAGTCACTCCTGCTGGTCTCCACGATGAGCAGATCACCAGAGGATCAAGTCATTTTGGAGTTGTGGCCTCACACAGCAGCTAAAACATGTTCTGAGATTCACATTTGATTTCTAGATTAAGTCAAAGGTCAGAAACAACTTGCAAATTCTTTGAATTGCATTTGCAAAATATATACCAAAATCTGTCTGCACTAACACTCATCTCAGCATGCCTAGTGCATGTAATGAAATGTGAAACCAATAGCTTGAAATGGATAATGTTATAATTCAACTAAGAATTATCTGACTACATGGGAGCACTCAGAAAAAAAAAGAGTTAAATCTCAGCCAACGTAATGTACCTGATTATGAGACAGAAAAACCTGTAGTTCCAGACCTCTGATCCCAATACTCATGTACCATTCAGGATGAAAGTGCATGGAAAAAGTGGCATATGCTTTAAAAAAAATGACAGGAATTGATTTCTCTCTAAATCTGTTACATTTCCTCATGTTTGGACCAACAATACATTTTTCCTCAATTCAGCAGCTTACATTTCAAGATAAGAAGCAGTGTGACAGCAGCTTAAGCATATTTCCAGTGGGCACCGACTTAAAAGGAAGGCATCAGGCCACTATTTTCCTCTGCTTTATGTTGGTCAGACTATTTTAGCTCAACAAGAAGACTCACACCCAAAACCAAAAAGGAGGGGGATGAAAATCTATAAATTGAATACAACGCCGCTCGATCCAAATCTTCTGTAAGTCATTTAAAAGTACAGCTGAAACAAACAGGTTTATTGCATCAAAGGGATTTGAAATAACTCAGATGATTCTCAAACCCCGTACAGTTCTAATACGGCGAAGTGAAGTGTGTAAACACTGCCCCTGTTTTTTTTGCACTATTTGGGCAAAAGCTCAAGCCTCTCAGCCCAGCATGTGATCGACAGAACGCCAACTTAAAGCCTCACATGCTCAGTTCGTGCTTAACCATTCAGAGGTAATCTGTCGTGACTGGCAGAAACATTAAAGACGAGACGTGCTTTATAATCACATGCTGCTCTCTTGCTGAGCTAAGGCAGTGTAGATTAATCTAAAAAGATTGATGATCATATGAATCAGGAAGGCCTCAATCTGTTCAACTCCAACAGGACAAAGTCCAGACACAGGAGCGGACTTTAATAGTCACTGCCAAGATCAATAAACTCAAATCAGTTTTGAAAACAGACCAAAAACATACATGTCCAACGGACCAATGCTGCATTGTTGCATAACGTATTCTCCTGTAATGTGCAGCCTCGCTTTCACATGAACTCTTAATACATTTTACTGAAATCAGAAAGACGATGCATGATTACACAAATACAGTCAATATAAAAATGTATTCATCTCTTTGTTAATCAACCTCATAAATGATTTAAGACGGTGAGATGAGTCTGTTGATGATTTTTTTTGTTTTTTTTTGTTGCTTTTTCTTTTTTGGACTCTGTATTGCTGTTTGGGATTTGATTAACAGCTTCTAATATGACTGGTTGTGACTCAGTAGAATGTGGGGGAAGATTAGATGATTAATAAATGTTTCACGATTTTATACTACTTATTCATTTTGTCATTTTTTATGTTGTATGATGTGACTGTTCGAGCACCTTCAAAGTTTTTTGATTGATTCTATATACATTTATGAGGAACCCATGGTGTTAACTTGCTTCCAAATACTCATTTTTGCTGAAAACAAACTGAAGATTCAGCAAGTGAACACTATTTTGCATGATATAGTACACAATATTCCATAGGACATTCAATAGTTAAAGAAAAGAGTTAACAGTAATTTTTGCTGCTCATGGTAAAGATGTGCAAAAAACCTTGAAATAAATCTTTTAAGTTGGAACGTTATTACACAAAACCATCTAGTACACTTTGCAGATTTTTCACCCACCAATCATCATCATTAGAAGTGACAAGATCATCTTCTTGTTTAAAGCGTCTCGTACTTTTCAAATTTAATCCGTTACTCCGACTGTAGATACGGACAAGATTAGTAGAAATTGTCCTGCAGGCATTTTTTTGTGATAAATCAATTGAGATCTGTCTTCTTATCTTTTTATTTAAAATATTGGCTAAGAGAAATTGACCTGCATGTCACCTTATCTTGTAGAAACAGAAAATCATGAATTGTTACATATAATTAAAAGAAGCCACTGTTTAAACAGTGAAGACTTTTTCGTTTTAGATTTTGCTACTCCATTAAAAGATTAATTTATTTTAAGGCTTTTTGCTCCTTTTTGAAAATTAGTCCCCTTTTGAAAATGTACATTTTATTACTCGTCAGTGAGTAAAGAAATTAAAAGCAACACTTGAACATTGGCAAACAATAACACAAACACACTGGCCTACTTAGACACCACACAGGAAGCAGGTTATAGGAGGTGGCAATAAATGCACAACAACTCTGTTTGAAACCAGGGCACTGATTTTGAAATTATGCTTTAAAGTTGACACAATTAACATGATTTTATTGCAGCCAGTGTGTGCTCCATTTATTGCACAAGACAAACCGAACACCAACACTGCACACTAACGCTAAGTTCAAAGTCCACTTCTTATTGCTCTACAGCTTAATGACCCAACAGCAGATAGACACCGCTAAGTATCTGGAGATGCTAATCAACACATGATTGTTGTGACATTTCCAACTAGCCATTATCCACAATTGGCTGTAATTCAGTGGAGCTGCCGATGGCTTAGTATACCCCCCTTCCACTCACACACACACACGCACGCACGCACGCGCACACACACACACACACACACACACATACAGACTGAATGACTAGACAGCATGGCTGATCTGCTTCCAGATGGGATGTAAGGCTTAGCTCAAACCCGCTCCCCTCCTGATGCTCTTCTTTTCGCCTCTCCTCTCATCCTTCCTCTCTCTCTCTCTCTCTCTCTCTCTCTCTATCGTTACCCTCCTTGCTGTTTTTAGTCTCCTCTCTCACTCCATTATTCGACTTCTGCTCTGAACTGAAACAGCCTGTGACTGAAAATGTCAAACGGCCCCTCCGCCCTCCCACCCCACCACTCGTTACAGAGTCTCCCGAGGCAGCCCCCTTTCTTTCCTCCAAAAAGTGCTCATTTCTCATGCGCTTCCAAAGCGCTCAGCCCATGTTCCTACTGAAAACACAAAGAAAAACTTCACTTTCTTATGCGGCTTACATTCGCTTCCCCCTTTCCCATTCCCCCCAAATAAAGTGCCATTTTCCAAGTTTTGCTAAGTGACTTGCCAGTGATAGCGTCTCTTAACTAAAGCACAGCAATGACAGGGAGAAAACAAAGGATACAAATTAGGAACATGTGATCAAATGGTCTTTGATTCGACAGGTTCAACTCTGAAGACTTAAAATAGGAAGGAAGAAAGCAGAAAGAGGAAACAAAAACAAAAAAAAAAACACTTAAAGTTTGTGTTTTTCCAGGATATGTTTTAATTACTGCAGGTTTGTGTGCAGCAAGACGAGGAGAAGTCAGACATTGCTCCCAGATAGATCCACAACAGGAGCAAGCTAATTAGTCTCTCCGCAGTGCCCTACCCCTTTCTCCGTGTTCCTGAACTCACTTGGAACTGTGAACGTGTAGTTTTCTCAAGAGGAACATTTTTTTTTTTTTTTTTTGCTGTAAACCTCCCTCCCTTGTGCGTTCAAGGACTTAGGCAAACGTAGAGGACTGAGGCAAATGATACAAGTTTTACGTCTGTGGGGTCAGTTGGACCCCATTTCTAGACACAAGGGTTAAAACCGTGCATGATGATGGTGGCCTGAGTGGAGAGGATCTTGTTTACCTGTTCTCAGGTGAGCAGGGTTAAAGCAGGCAGAAGCCTCCCGTGTCATTTTAAACCCTGCACTGCGAGCTGTTCTCTTTAAATCTTTAAAAGGGCGAAAGAAAACACCTCCGTTCCCAGGGCTTACATGTCAGCTGGTGTAACCGACACCAGCTGGTAGTTAGGCAACGTGGTTCGATACTTTCATCCTCCATATTGTTAGCAGTGCACCCCTGGTTGCCAAGGAGAGTCGCACACAAAACACAATCATGCCTAATTTAGGACGCGGCAAACTTTCCGGTTTAGTTTCTAGCATTTTTATGGTCAGCATGACAGCTTTGCAGTCCTGTAGTGAGAAACACCATTATCCTTCCATCTGGAAAAACTGGCTTTGTTGGAAATGCAGCGGTGTTCAGAAACTCCACCGAAACCAACAAACAAGTGTGTCTAGTTTTATCTTTGTGGATATTTGCCAAGACGTAAGCTGCAGCAAAAAAAGATAAGTATTACTGCTCGAGTGTGACAAGGTAAAGCAATCTGAACCTTCTTAGCAAAAGAACATCATGTACCAGACAACAAGACAAAGGCTGTTGCTTTCAGCTAGAGCGGTAGTGTTTTGTATTACTTTACAAAAATTAAATAGGCTCAGAGTTAAATAACGAGCTTAAATTACCTGTCACAATTACAAAAGAAAGCACTGTAACCTATAGAAAGGCCGGGAATTAAACCAGTGCTACTAAATCTTCCATTGATGGGGAAACAACACTGACTAATGTGCAGTGCCTTCAGCTTTTTTAAATTTTGTCACAAACATTAAAGGGGATCTATTATGCAAAACTCACATTTTGCACATTTTTTGTACTTACATCTGGGTCTCATCTGCTTCTAAAATCCACCCAACTGTGTTTTGGAAATAAGTTAATGTTTTTTGACATCTGTAAAATGAGCCGTGTCAAAAAACTTCCGAATGTAACATCACAAATCACCCAGCAGCAGCTTATTTGGATTAAAATGACAAGAGGCCCTGAAACAGCTCATTCTGAAAGGAAGTCAAAACTTCCTTTCAGAATGAGCTGACGGAAATCTCATTATCTAAAGATGATTTTGTGCAAAAAATGTAGACCTAACCTGTTCAAGGAATCATAATAGGTCAAAGTTTATAACTTTTGTGTAACACACCAGAACAGAGTAGTATATAAAAATATGAAAAAGCATCTCTAGAGCATAAACTTCTCTCCAACTTTAACTACATTTTTCAGATTTTTATTCGTAAAAAGAATTTTAAAATAGTGTTTTACTTTCACTTCAGAAGTATTAGGCATGCATAATATATCTGCATTAATGTCAATACTGGCCGATTTTAGTGATTTTTAACATATCAGTCTTGGTCTCAGAAGTAAAACTGGGTTGATATTAACAACTGATGCTTATTTCAGCAACAGCGGATTTCTGCCTTTTTAAAATTTTACAAATTGTTTAAGAAACACTATTGACCACAAATGTTTATATCTGACAATGTTCTGTATAAAGTCAAATCCCTTCACGTGGCACAAAATAATGATGTCGAGAATGGTAGAAAACAAAAAAAATCATGCAATCAATGCAAAAGTAATACAGTGTAACAAACGGAAGTGTTAAAACAAATGTGCTTATTGATTTTTACGCTGACTCATACTGCCTGCTCAAAACCTCTCCACAGCACCACACTTTAAAAAGAAACTAAAATATCCCTCTATGTATTTTTGGACAAGATTTAATTATCTCTAAAACAGCAAGTAAAGACCAACCTGTCAAGCATAAAACTTGAATCATCTCTCTTTGCAGCCGCAAAGACAACAAACACAGATTGCACTGCTGTATATTCACCCCTGTTATTACACCCGATCGTCAGTTATTTATGCAAACTTGGAATCGTGCCGTTATTTACCAGAGACAGAGCCCGTCGTATATGTATTTGCATACAGTGGTGGCAGAGTTGGCTGCTGTGTTGAGATAAAAATGGGTAAATACGCAGATGGTTGGAGCAAACAGAGCAGTGGGGGAACAGACGGGCCGAGATGGAAGAGAAAACACAGGTATCAAGGAGCCGCACTGACTGGAGATCACACTGTTCTAGCTTTCATCTGCACAGACCATTAAAGTCCGACAGTGCAGCACTGCTTTTCTGCGTTTTGGATCATTAACTTTGATAACTTCATCGGTTTACGAAAGCTCTTTTGCAAAAGACAAGCAGGTGTAAGATGCAGAATAAATAAGTTTCCACTTTTGTCGTGCAGAGATCTGTCTGAGCTGCACTTACGCCACATCTGGAGCCGGATAGTTAGGATATACAGCAGATATTATTCTACTGAACTTTCTAAATAATAAAAGATTCACTACGTGAAACAAACCAAGTGAGACCAGACTCCATCGGCTTTGATACGGTCAGTCTTTTGTGATTTTGCTTCTCAGTGACTGACTCTCAAATGTCTGATGTTGGAAAATCTTTGAACACATCAGAAATCTGCTTTTAACTGCCTCACCACTTCATGAGGTCACAACTTTGAAACAAAATGAAGTGAATAAAGACTAAAAAATGTCCAAGCAAGTCAAAGCAATTTATTTTTTATCAGTCACAGTGATGATATTTGAAGCCAGTGGCATTCTTTTATGTCTAATGACAGCATGGGATCAGTAAGAGATTAAGTCATGTGGTGTAAGAGCTAAAACAGGGGGAATATAGAAACCCTTAAGTTAGATGAGTTTATGTGTTGTGGTAACCCACTGAACGATTTCCTACTATAAGCAGCTGCATGAGAGCATCAGTGATGTCAGTTTCCTGTAAGTCACTGTGGTTTAAAGTTCACAATGGAATACACAAACCTCTAGTCTTTGCACAAGAGCCTCCCTCTCATTACAGAGATGAGTAGGTCATCAGCTGCAGGACTAGAAAACCACAAAGGCTTCTCAGCCGCTGAAAGTCACAGAAAACGTAAAACAGGTCCACTCTGTTCACTCCTGAGAGCTACAAACTAGGTTACAGTGGCACGGAGATTTCTTTTGAAAAAAAAACACACACACACACACACACATTCTGGGTGTTTCACAGGAAAGAAGAGAGAGTGATGCAGTCTTCCTTGAACCTGAGCAGGACAAACAGGACATCCAAAGACAAAAGCTGTTGCTTTCGAGTCAGATAAAGTGAATGAGACAAAAAGATACCCAGAATTAGGACTAGTTAATTCAAATAGTCAAGTCTGTTCCTATTTGACTTTCATTTGAAATAAAATAATCCAAACATGTCTTTTGCAGTTGTGATGTAGCATATAATGGTATTGAGCTGCAATTTGATATTATGTGTAGTTCAACACTACATTGACACATCAATACACGCACTGCCCCACATGCTGTTTGTTGATGTATTTTTAGACCAAAGACTGTGAGAGATTTCATCTTTTTTAACAACAGACCAAGAAGCAAAACAATCCAATAATCTACACGTCATTCTGACCTGTGAAGCAACTGAGAAAACACATTCATCCATGTGACCTTACACACATGTAACATGCATAATAAGATAAATCAAGCATAAAGCTTTGATATTGAAGATTTTAAAAAGTTTCACTTGATCTATTGAGTAATAAAAAAAAAACACGTTACTCGAGGGTAAAAATAGTTTCTATTAAGAACCTGACTGTGCTATAAGCTAATCTCCCTTTGAAATTTTTAATTAAGTGCTTCAAGCGTCGAACAGTAAATTAAACTGAAAAGGAACTTTAAATGTGTGATGGAGAACCAACACTTATAGCGGCTTCTGGACTCAACCTTCGTTGGGCTGAGTGTGTGACACTAAACACAACAGCTTTGATGATAGGCTCTTCAAGTAGTTTGTCCAAGAATCTGGACTCAGGGGACGTATCAAATGACTGAAATGTATACCTTCAGCTACATGAAGTGGTCACTCATTCAGTTCCAAGAATTCCCTCCAAGCTACCAGTGAAGTCTTTAATTTCACATTTCCTTGCCTCCGCTGGCTTTAGTCAAACAGGAAATGTTCAGCATGGTGATGTTGACTTTATTTTCTGAGTGTGTTTACTGATTGACATTTTTTGATGGTGACTTATTTCTTACTCTAAACATATTAGCTGCACAATAAATGGAATGCAATCTTGATCACATTTCAGTTTGCAATTCATAGCAATCACTAAGGAGTGCTTGGATGCAATATTGGCAGGCTATTATATTTCAAGTGCCAGCAGTCATGCTCTGCAGGCAAATAAAATATTTGTCTATCTGGTCGGAGTTGCGTTATTTATCTAAATGCTTTAGATTCTCACCTCTGATATGGATTTCAGTATCTGAGGTGGTGATGTTTACAGGAAGTAGTAGGGTCATCAGGTCATGGAAAGAAAGGAAACGGTTAAGGAAAACCTCAGTTAACCACAATATCTTTGGTTCAGTTGGATGGTTTCCAAATAATGTGCAACTCGACTACGACAAATACGAAAAAGGTGGGCTCCTAAATTAATGTAAAAACCCAAATTTAATTTCTTTGAGCCTGATGGAGCTGCTGAGAAGAACATGAAGTTTATATATCATTTATACCTGTGAGTGCAGTTGTATGTGAGCATTGAGCCCTCTGCATCGGTGTTGATTTTCTAGCCAGCCTTTCACCACAAGTGTTGTATCAGTGTCATTACATAACAGCCCCGCTAAGCCCCAGATCTGTCCATAGAAAGTCTAATTTGTCATAAAAAGCACTGTGAGGCTGGCCAACAGCTCTTCAGAGATTAAAGTGCTGCAGCTCCCTTTTCTACAGCCAGATGTTCGACCCGTTTGCAGCCAAACCTCTAAGCTTGTGCTTCTATTTTTCCCAAGCCAAGGTGTTTCCTTTTTCCCTTTAAGATCCTTTGCAGAAACTTAATTTCATTGCTCTTCGCATTAGGACATTGAGTGTAGTTTGCTTTAACACACTTCTTTTCAACCAATGAGAGTAGAGGAAAAAAGTTGCAGTACTGCATTACAGAGCCACCAGTTGGACCACATTCCTCCTGACTGAATGAGGACAATGCATCCACTTGAGATTGGCTCTTGGTGCAGACTGACAACCTTACAGTGATCACAACAGATTTTAACCAAAGCAGAACTGCCTTGAATCCACTTTTCACTTAACCCATTTACTAAGTCCATAAATATGATACTGAGTGGCTCACAATTTGTGAGCTTTGAGAGAAGTGTGACTCACGTCAGTTGAATCACTGTAATAAAAAGGGCCATGAAGTCAAATAAACGCCTAAAATTCAAACAAGAGTTTTCTGTCTCCCGTACCAAGGCCAACCGTGTTCAACAACTTTAAGAAGAGTCATCTTCTGAATCAATATTTAAAATGTATTCTACCTGCGTCCTTACTGTAACTGTGTAGTTATGCATAACCTTCCTTATAAATAAACAAACAAGCTGGAGAGCAAAAAAAAAAAAAAGTCTATTTCCAAAAAACAGTAAAATTGAAATATCTGCCAAGGTTTCAATTATGCAGGAAAAAAAAAAAGGCAGAGGCAACATAGAAACTATGTGAAACCTCTAACAAAACCAGTACCTGTTGCTAACAACACACTGAGCTGGAGCTTATTAAACTGTGTGTGTCATTTATTTAAGATAACTACATTCCGTAGATGCTCAGCGTTCCTTCCTAAACACACCTCTCCCCTTGCAGCAACCTGACAACAGTGATGAAATGTCTTAAGGAACTTTAAACTAAAGGAGAAATATTAAAGTTTACACCAGGTTGACATTTTTGTTGTGCATCTCAAATATATACAGTCAGTCTTCGGTTCAAATTAAATTCAGTTTATATTCTTATCCACCAATTCAAAACACGCCATCTCCCGTCACTTTATAAAACCAGCAATATTGAACAATCACTTGCATTGTGAAATTGACCTTGCAGAAATCCTTCATTTTGCATCCATGCAGACTGCTACATACTCCAATAAGTCAGGCTAAAGAGACAACATTTAACACATATTCTATTATAAAATAGACATCTCCTGAGTGATCATTTGGACTGAACCATATGAAGCGCAATGAAAATGTTGAAATAACTCAGTTAAGATCTGAGAAAGAAAACTGTTTTTAATTAAATTAAACAAAGACTTTTGTAGCCAAGATGATTTCAAACAAATATATCAAAGTACGTTATTCAAATGTGGCACCTCTTTGTTGCAATGAAAAAAAACAGAGTCAACATCAGATGAAACCAAAAAAAAATAAGGATGTTCAAGAACAACTAAGAAACCACCAAAGCTCAAGCCTGCCATGAACTGGAAACGGTTTGAACACATAAAATGCATTAAACGCAGTAAAACATTAGCAAAAAAGATGGAACTTTTCAAGCTGAACTGAGATTTGGAGACGCCCTCATGGACAAGCACAAGGCATTTTTGTGATCAGATGATAATCAGCTATTTTGCCACACCTTAGAAGAGTAAACAACCAACTGTCAAGCATTGGGTGGTGGCATCATGCTGAGACTGTTTTACTGTCAGTGGAAAAAGTGAATGCAATAACTGGAGGTGGATAAATTCAAAATAAAAATAAAAATCTCTAAACTAACTGGATGTTCCAACAAAATAACTCATAAAAAAACTGCCTTTTATCCGTGAGTAAAGCTTGGTTTGGTTCTGGCTATGTATTCATTTTAAAACTAAAACCAAGAGCTTTGCTATCCGTCTAAAAAATACCAAAAAACATTCAACAGCTTCTGTTGAGTATACCAGTATCAAGTAAGTAACATGTGACCACACTGTCCATGAAATCATAACACGTAGTCTGTCTTAACCCTTCAAACCTTCATATTTAAAAATTTCAAGATATTAGAAGGTATATGATACATTTTTGACACATGTACAGTTTTCACCCTTTAAATGGTTAGCTATGTTCACCATTAGGTCGAGTTTGTACACTGGATGTTTGTTTTTAAAGTTTGTTGCAGGTGTTGGTTTTAATATCATTCCATCATGGAAAAAGAATAGTTCAGAAAAATTATTTAAAGTCTGGAAATAATATGCCCTTGATGGAATTAAATGGCTGGATCTAAATGACTACATTTATAATCGGCTTCATTATACAAGGAAATAAACCATTACTACCGGTGCTTGTTCCTTTAAAGTGTTGCTTCTTTCTGGAAATGGAACTGAGGTTGAATATTTCACAACCTAACAAAGTAAGAAAAAGAGAGAAACGTCCGACACATTATAAGAAAACAAATTGTAACAACAAAGAAATGCTGAAGATGAACACAGCGAGATTAATTATATTCTTATTTAGCCAGATTCTAATTGTCTTAGGGTCAGTATGTTGTTGAACTTGGGAAGCAGCACTACCGACGAAGACCTCTGCTCAAACAGGATAAACTGGTTTTCCTAAAAGCCTCTCTGGAGTGCTGACAGTACTTCTCATGTGAAACCTGTCTGAACCGGACTGCATGTGGTGCGACAGGTCTGAGTGAATGGAGCCAGCGGATACTCCAGTGTTTGCATCACAAAAATGTCAGGATTGCAGCGCCACACGTCCCTCTGCTTCCTTTAAACAGTGAGTAATGTGCATGTGACTGCTTGAGTATATTTGTTCAAAGGACCTACTGCAAACTGGAGGCCAAAAAAAAAATAAAAAATCACAAGCCTTCCTACTGTAAGAGCCTTTTATGTTCTCACCATTTGTGACCTGAAACTAGTTTGCTACCAGACAAACAGAGCATGAATGCAGATGCAGCAAACACAGAAAGCAGCCTGGTGAAACCGATGCACAGCCTCTTCCCTCTGCATCAGCCTTATGAATCAGACAGCGAGTCAAGCATGCTGTCCGCAAAACGTCCTCACTGCGTCCTCATAAGGATTGGGGCCTCGGCTGAGTGCAGCGGCTCCGGAAGCGACGCTGCGTTAACCAGGATGAGATTGGGCCAGATCAATAACCTGTTAGGACAGCTTTGAAAGGAAAGCAATCTAAATTTTCTGGCTTCAGACTCTGACACCCATGAATTCTAATGAGAAGTCTTTATGGAGCTCATCTCTACAGAGCACACATGATGCATTACGAACATACCCAAATAGGAAAATAGCTACCTCTCATGTCTAAAACTAGGGGGGGAAATAGTCTGAGGTATTAAGTTAATTAATGCACCTTTTAAAGCCTTAACCTTGTCGACAAACAGCGATATGTTGACTTGAAAAAGTATGCACACCCCTTTAGCTTTTGGACATATTTTAATGTTAGAACTTCAATTCTTAATCTTTTTTTTTTTAGATTTTTGTGACAGCCCAACAAAAAGTAGTGCCTAATTATGAAGTGGAAGAAAAATAATAAAAAAAACAACAACAATATTTTATGAATGAAAACATAAAAGTGTACGTTATTTATAATCACCAACTGAATATTTAGAATCGTGTAGCAAACACAGATGTAGATCTGTAGATATCTTAAGGTCAAAGTTTTGTTTATTCTTCTTCACAAAATCTCTCAAGTCCGGTAAGATTTTATGGACAGTATCTGTGAGCAGTAACAATTAAAGTTGTTCACAGATTATACACTGAATATAGACGTAGAGTTTGACCAAGACATAAATCTGCTATTAGCATCAGTTGTATGTTATTATTCTAGTAGAAATTGAACCTCTATCCCAATCTAAAGTCTTTTGCAGTATTTAACAGGTTTTCTTGGAAAATTCTTGGAAAAACATGAATTGTACCCCAACCATAGCTGTTTAATCACAACTGGTTACACTGGATTTTATTTTGGGGTATCAGTGTGTCATGGTGGAGATTTTATTTCTAGGTAAGGTATCATTTTTTTCCACTTCACAATGATGCACTACTTTACGCTGGTCTAGCACACGCATCCCAACAAAATACATCAAAGTTAAATGTGCAACTCCTTACTTCTGCAAGGAGTTGCACATTCTATTTTCATTTTAGGAAGTGAAATACACAATGCAGATCAGGAAAGCTCCCACTGCGATTCTGCTACAGAAAAGCAGGAGTAGTAATGCAACCGTGATATGGAAAAGAAGCCAGGGGAGCAGCTGGTGGAGTAGGTAGTTACACGATAGCGTTCGGCTTTAATATTTGTTTGATTGGAGATGTTGTCATGGGCACCAGCCGAATGGGCTGAAATCGATTCTTTGAGGTGGAGCACCACAACGAAAACACCCGAGAGTGCGCTGCACTAGCAGAGCGAACACTGACCCAGGCCCATCAAGTGTGGGAGGAGAGCCAAGTCTGAAGAACTGCAGCCAAATGGAAGACTGGACTCTGAGATTAGGTCTTCTCAGCTGATTTATCACACCGAGAGTAAAGATAGATCCCAACTGGACGAACAGAAGAACGCACATGTCCAATTTACACAGACAGGCCATTTGTCTCACTCCTATCAATGCCCAGTAAAACAAACTCTTGGGATCCTTCCCAAAACGAAGTCTAAACAACACTACAGCAGCTACCACTCTCATTGTCAGAGGAAGGTATAGGAGTCAAATTTAAATAAAGATGCCCCGGCAGCAATTGTGGAAATAAGAGCTGTTCTCTCTGTGTTGCCTGTAACAGAACTGAAACAGAGGGATAGCAATTCCAATTTACCTGGAGTTTTTATGATCCTTCATGCTTGCAGCTATGATTAGAAACACTGCTTCTTCTCCAGGTTTGAAATAGAAACCGCTGGTTTGACGAACTGCCACCATAATCATTTAAGACACTTACAGGGAAGAATCAATACTGTTATAGAGATTAATGGTAACATAATCGCTTTCAGTCCTGAGATTATTATTGCTTTCACATCCCTCCCTCCTGTGATTTCCTGCATTTTACCTCTTTCTCCTTGTGCTCAGTCTTGCAATGAGACTCCGACCTTATTTGACCCCATTTTCTTTCTTTTGAACCTGTTTAGCAGTTTTTCCTCCCTCGCCTGGTTAAACGTAGCCTGGCTATTGTCTTCTAACACAATTCCACTCTATTCTCATCTCCCTTCATTTCTTCGTCTTGTATTTCAACCGGGTCAATCAGTGAACAGCAGGAGGAGTCTGTGATGCTATTTGAAAGCTTAAAATTGGTTTCAGTTATTAAGTGGTTAAAGTCTTGTTTTCAGGAAATGTAATTAAAAATGTTTAGTTAACAGAATCATCTTATTTACAGCTTGATATAAAACAGCTATAATCAGTCAATGGGACAATCAATCTTTTTTCCTTCCAGTCAATGAATTCACGGTAGCCAAGCCTGTTATCTGCTGAACGTCTTGTTCTCACACCGACTGAATGAACTAGAAATACTGAGACATGTCACAGAAGTCATCTTCCTTTTAAATCACATCCTACATCTCCACACTCGCTTGGACTTTACTTAAAACACATTACTGACACTGAAAACCCATAACTTTCAATCTTCTTCCTACAGTATTAACTTACATACTTGGTAGAACTTAGCATGCTGCTTTCATTGACTAGAAGAAGGTCAGATTTTTGAGTTTCACACTGGCTGATTACTGTCCATGACAGAAGATCCTGAAAATGGCCAAATTCTGATCACCAATTTCATTAGATGCCTGTTTTACTCTCTCAGTGCAACATCACGTCTGCTTCTAACATAAATAATAATGTTTACCACAGATCCATGACCTGGCTCCTTAAACGTTCTAACACTTGCATTAATACACCAAACCAATTAAACACTAGTCCTATATTTCATTTACATGGATCGTGTAGAACGAAAAACTTTTCATACTGAAGTTTTGTGTTTTGAGGTACAAACATAGGTAAATGTATTAGATATTTTTAATTTTGTATATTTCCACTCGGGCAGAAAGGTCTTCTTGAGATATTTTGGATAAAAGTTTTCAACTGAGAAGTAAAATCTCGATGTTTATTGTCTCCTTAGAAAAAACAAGAATTGGCACAAAGTACAAATAAAAATGTGGGCAGATCATAAAATAATAACACATCTTTATTATTTAGTGAATTTTTATCAGTCATGTTAATTTATCAGCCATGTTAATGGATGGCCATTAACATGGCCATCCATTAACACCTATCAATTAGCACCTATCCATACAATCGTCTCCAAGCAATTCATTTCAAAAAGTGAATCTTCCATATCTGTGTACCTCATTTCTGCTTTGTCAACATCCTTAAAAACCACAAGACACTCAGGACACAGAAGTAGATATAAGAATGACTCGGTGTGCTCCAAACCAAGCTCTATTTTCATGATGGGTGTGAGAGCAGGTTGACCTGGCAACACTGAAAATCATCTTTAACAATGTGTATCTTCCAGTGAAAATGTACCAAAAAAAACCCCAGCAAAAACAAAAAAAAAAAAAGAGAATCTCATTAGTGGGATGCCTCAGTGGAGGTTCCAACTGCTGAGTATGGGCAGCAGCAAGGCTGTGGTGCCTGCAATGTTGTTGCACCGATAGAAAGCTGACCTCATCTTATATCACAAGGATAAACAGCTGCATAGACGACTATCTTAGAGAGAGGCCAATTAGGAGACAAGCCGGGGAAAGAAGGATTCTCTGGGAAGAGGAGTGCGCGTGCGTGTGTGTGTGTATGTGTGTGTGTGCACATCTTCATCTCTAAACTGCACCGTCCATTTCAACTGGCAGTAACCCGGAGACACTCTTGCTGCTGACATCGCAGCATGACCACTCAGCGAGTACAAAGAGCCAGTCTTTGTGAATCAGCACTCACACTCGTCTTCCCCGTCTTCCAACAACCTGCCTGCCAAGTCCCAATGCCTGCCAGCGAGAGCCATGGTTTATACGAAGATGCCATCTCTGCTGCCGGCTGATTCCGAACCGCAATGCGGCTTTGAAGGACGCCAATTAATAAGGTAGACTGGTGACGGGACAGTAGTGTTCGATGTATATCTGGACAAAGACTCTGCCAAGAGACACTAAAAACAATGTGGAAATCAATGAATGAGAAGCAGTTATTATATACGGCCAACGCAGGATGGCAAAAGGAAGGTAAATGCAGGAGTTTACTGCTATCAGATAAATGTGGACAAAAGGTTTCTGAGGCAATATGGAGCTGTCTTTATGGTCAACACCTAGAAATCCAGCAATAAACAGACTGGATCCCAATTTTCCATAAATCATCTCTAATCAGCAACTGGAAGATACTGAAAACTGAAAAATCTGATTTCCTTTCCCACCCCACAACAAAGAAGGCATCAGGTTTTGTTTTCAGTCTGAAAAACCAAAAGAGGCATGTTTAAGTCCTGTGATAGACTTTACATTCTTTCAGATCATCTCATGTTCCCATGCTTGGTAAGGACCAGAGACAGCAGACCACCTAGAGATTGAAAGACCAGGCAATGACAGGAACTGCTTCTGTCTCAACGAAGGCCAAGCCCCATTTTACATTGAAGGCAGATTGGAAAGGCAAACAGATGATTAAAAAAGAGGTATAGAAGAAGTGTGACAAGTTGGAGGAATAAACCAGAAGACATGAATGGACATCTGTAATCATACAATCTGTGCACATACAAAAACACAGGATGCAACAGAGCAAATTGGAAGGACGCAAGTCCCACTTAATTGTGCTGGCTTCCTCCTGATAGGTTTAAGAAAAACTCTTTTTCCCTCCCTCAAATCTGCATGGGAATAGCAAAAGAAAGAAAGAAAAAAAAAACCTTCTGAGAAAAACTAAATTCAAATTGTGACGTGACCCTGGAGGTGAAACCAGAAAAAGATCCATTACCAAAGGGAAAGGAATCCACGAAGCAGAGACCCGCTGACAGCTCCTCTGTGCTGGTTTAGAGCAGCTTAGTCATTGCAGCCCTGGATGCACCATGGGGCACCACATTAACAGAAACTGTGAGATTACAGCTCTGCTGCTCTGCAGATAGCAAGTATAAAGTGTTAACATCAACATAACACCACTAGGATGGAAATAAAAAAAGGAAAAGAGATGCTGAGTGAGACCAATTTAAATAGAAAAACTTTGCAAATAACAGGATGATGTTTAAGCTGTAACACACAGGTAGGGTAGAGTGCATCAAAAAGAAAAACTTCCATTCTGTGATGACAGAAGCTGTCAGAAAAAATATGATCTTTTTTGTAGTATAACCATTAATCATTTATCTAACATTAAATACTGATATAGCATTTGATGCAACCTATTTTCCCAATTCTAGCATTGCTAACTGCAAAGTATAGCGGTTAGCATGACTTTTATTTTACCACCGTTTAGTTTTGGGTGTGCGTCTGCTGTCTGAAGACTTCCGATTTAAAATGTGTTAAAATTTGACATGGTTTTGTACCATATCTATCAATCAATAAAAAGACATTAGAAAAGATTAAACAATTTTTGTTCTAAAACATATTGTGCTAGTGGAAATAAAGATAACAGTATAAAGGTTTGCTCAGAACATTGTACAGGATAGCTTTATGTGTAAGCCACCAATGCAAGTGGGTGATGCAAAAACACATTCCTTTTCCTGCTTTATTTAGTTGGGAGAAAAAGTCAGATGGCAAAAAAATATTAAGAAAAACAAACGAAACGTTTGAGATTCCAACAAAGGGGAAAGCAGCTGAGAGGTGCTGGCAGACGTCGTGTTTGTTACTGATATTATCAAACTGTGCCAAGAGAGACGGAGCTCAGAAAAAATCTGGAATTATTCCATCCGAGTGTCACTGTCGATGATTCAAAAGGAAATATCATCGAACAGAGTATGTGATGGATGCTGTTGCAGAACTCACTGGTGCATGTTGCACTGTGTGATTTTGCGCTATGGTTAACTGAATGCTGATGTTTCAGTCTGCAGAATGAGGCAAAACAGACCCTCCAGCTGCACAACCACAAGGGTTTCAACATGCGAACCCCTTTCAATGTTTTGATTGCCTGTGCCTCAGTGTTGTTAATCAAATTTGCATGTGATTTCAAAAAAAGCCAGTGTGAAATTGTCTGTAAATGTAGCTTTGAAGTTAACACAAAAACTTTAAAAAAAAATCTCTAACATTCACTGTTAATTGGTCCATCTTGGTGAAAGATGTAATTAATGCTAATAACATAGACTGTCTGTGTCTTTCACAACCAGAAATAATTACAAACAGCCAAATCTGTTTTTCTTGTAAATGAGGGAAGTACATACGAGCTTTCTATTGGCCAAAAGACTGGCAGTGTGCAG
The DNA here is from genome assembly GCF_000485575.1 of Poecilia formosa. Taxonomy (NCBI): domain Eukaryota; kingdom Metazoa; phylum Chordata; class Actinopteri; order Cyprinodontiformes; family Poeciliidae; genus Poecilia; species Poecilia formosa. The sequence goes on along the minus strand of NW_006800440.1, from coordinate 295,113 downwards.
CAACAAGTGGGGAAGGGGCATTACTGAATCTCAGTAAAGGGAGTTTAAAAAATAGGAACAGTACATGAACAACAATTTGTGGAGTATAGAAGTCCCTTTAAAAATAAAAAAAAACCTGAGCTTGATATTGTCAGTGGACATAGGCCATTTCTAAACTTTTCACTCACTGTAAGATCATAATAGTAATAAATAATAAATATGAACTTTTTTTAAGGTTCTGAGGCACTAGTGGTCTTTATTCATCAATAGCTAGAAAGGAAAAATGGCAGAGAAAGAAGGCAAGAATATGCAGTAAAGGGCCCAGAATCAGGAATCAAACTGTGTGGAGTTCTGAAGCATGTACTGCTAAACCATGAGGCGTCCTGACATTATCTTTTCTTCATAAACTTCATAGACAATTCTACCAAAGGAGTCGTTTGGTAGAATGTGACAAACCTCAGGAGCATCACTGCCTAATGCCACACTTAGAGGCGCAATTATAATACAAGGTGACAGGATGAAGTCACTGAGGAAAACTATTATGCTACAGTATATTGTACTCTTACTAAAAACGTCCACTGGGAGTCATTCTTGCCAGATGCCAAAACAAGCCAAACAGCTGAATTCTTTCCTATTCCTAAAGGTGAAACCAGCCATCCTTCATCAGAAGCTCCCAATCTCATTCTGTTAGTCACTACCCACAGTTTATAGTCAGCTAATTATTTAGTTTGTTATTTGATAAACACTTTCCCCAGCTGAAGGTTTGCAGAGGAGGAAAATTGCTGTTCTGGTAAGCCCTTACTTTGCAGAAATGAGTGCTGAGATTGATACATAGAGTTTATTACATCCTTTTCGACTCAGAAAATAGGAAAAACAAAAATACTTTTTATGAATTTCTGTAAACCTAATGTGAAAAGACATGGGTCCTCCAGGACTTCTGAGTTAAATGATTCATTCATTAAGCTCCACAGGGTAAAAACAAGCAGATTTGCATCCTGTGCTAGCATCAATCATCAGACTGCTCAGGTCCCTGAGCTTCAGAGAGTACCTGCCATCATTCTGCCTCTATACTCTCAATCGTCCCCTCAAGGTTACTGCCTATTTTCTTGCCTTCCTAACAGGATAAGAGCTGCATGCTGAGTACATCTGCTGGTCCGACGCCAGGCGGGCCACACTTCAGGTTTCAGCCTCAACTGCACAGGAGAAACAGTTAAAAGGTCTCAGCTGCGATGAGGAGGTAAAAAAAAAAAAAACAGTGACTGGTTTTGAACCTGCAGGTGTAATTATCATGGCAGGTGGGTAAAAGAAGGTGTACAGGCTGGACAAAAAAAAACACTTTGTGTTGAACTGACAAAAATAAGGGAAGTGGAATCGCAGAACAATAAGTATAAAATATAACATTCTAAAATTAGTGAGAATAAAAAGGTAACAGATGTTATCCATTACACAACCGAGAAAATAAATTTACCAAAGTGATAGTCTAGCCAAAGAGAGATGAAAAGATAAACAACGAAGCAATGGAAATAGAGAGACCAACTGAAAAGTCAACAGGGTTTAATGCAGGTATCAGTCTTATGAAACCATATCTAAAACTTGTTCTATTCTTTTCATGTTACAATTATAAACTTCAATGTTAAGATTTTGAGGAGAATTATTAGGAAAAATACATATTTTCTTGGCAATAAGGGCATCAAAGAATCAGCAAAGAAGTTAATTGGCAACACTGGAACAGCTGCAAAGATTTACAGGAAAACTACAGGAAAATGTGTTAGAATGGACTAGTCAAAGTCTGGGGATAAATCCAATTGAGAAACTGCAGTGGCTTGTTCAGACAAAGCTAATATTGGCATGCCACACATCACAAAATTCATTTTTAAGAAATGTTGAAAACTTGGGATCCTTCTACTTCAAAACTACCTTCAATTTGGTCTATGACCCAAAATTCCAGAAACATCCTTGTAACTTTTACGGCATTGTGACTAATATACAAACGAGTCACGTTAATCCCATTTCAACCAGGGCCTGACTTCCCCACTTGAGCTTACATTTATCCCCTCTTCAAACTTCCCCACTTTGCGCTCTCACTCCAGCCACCAGCCACCTCATTCTGGCATGCAGTGGACATCAATGATGGATGATGCATGCATTAATCATGAACGAGAAGACGGAGAGATCTAAACACACAGTCCCGAGTGGGAAAAGGGGGACCAATGGTAAACAAGCTGGGGACCTCTGAGCGCCGCTTAGCTTAACATTATGTAACGTCGGATTGAAAGAAAATGTTAAAGGCTCTGCAAGCAGGCAGCGCTCTACCAGACATGAGCAAACACATCAACGACCCCCCAGCCGAGTGAATTTAAGAGCAATTAGGTTATGAATCAAATCTCAGTGCATTTGTACTAAAATTATAAATCTTCTATCAAAGCAAAGTTTCCAGCCAAAATTGTGCCAAACAACATTCCACGAGGAAATACCTGGAAGTGAAAGTGTCAAACTCTGCTGCCAAGCTGGCAACATCCTGAGGGATTTAAGTACATGGGCCTGATTGATTCAATTACACCTGGACACCTCAACACTGTCTGTGCTGGCAAGGCGACTGTTAGCAAATCCTCTGGACGAGGTTCCAAAGTGCCAGACTCAGCAGTGCCTCTATTAAATCCATCTACACACACACACACACACACACACACACCTGCCTCCTGCCCCACATGACTGCTGGAGTTTGACCGTCGATATGCTATGGCACATTTAGTGCCATGCTATTCATTAGGCTTGTCTGTGGGGCCGTACAGGAAGAATTACAAGCCAGCAAGTAAGAAACGGTAATGAAAAGGGGCAGATCAATAAACTTTCAAGCTGGATTTTTAAGTAAATGCGTGCCACAGACAGGAAGGGCACTTTTACATCAAGACAAATTTCACAGGGTGAGCATGCTTGGAGTCAGCTTGTTCCATTTTTATGAAGACAAAAATACTGCCTTGCAAAAATGTTCATAGCCCTTTAGTCAGGTTACTACAAATCTCAACATACTTTATCATGATGATGGGAGGCCAGAATTAATAACTGTGATGCAGAACAAAAAAAAAATTAAGTCTTTTAAAATAAACACCTGAAAAGTATGCCTTCTCTAGTCTGATGCATCTAAATAAGACACACAGCAGCCAACTGCCTTCAGAAACATCTAGTTCATAGTCTACCTGTGTGTAATTCAATTCAAGTTGAAATATTGTTTTCTGTGGAAGAGCCAAGAGGTCTATTGGAGAACATCAGAGAAAAAAAAAACAGCATCATAAGGACGAAAAACCAAAAGAAGACACGTCTGAGACAGACTTTTAAAGCAGAGCGAGGTTAAAAAACAATATTCCAACGTTTAAACATCCTACAGAGCTCTCTTGAATCCTCCATCTCAAAATAGTTAAGAGTATGGCACAACTAGTAAGAAGACTGATACCATCCAGCCAGCTGGGAAAGGAGATATTTATTCAAAGAAGCAGTCAAGAAGCCAATAGTAACTCTGGGGGAGCTGCACAAACCAGGTGCAAATCTGGCCTAAATGGAAGAGCGTCAAGAAGATAAATGTAGAAAGTCCCATTCTTTTCTTAAGCCTTGACACAAACACAGCAAACAAGTGGAAGAAGGTGCTCTGGTAAGCTGAGCCCTAAAACTGAACTTTTTGGCCTAATTGACTGATTTTTCAGAAACCCGACAGAGCTTGATGATAAGAAAGAATAACAGAAACAGTAGGACTGGGGTGAAGGTTTTTACTTTCAGCATAATGACCCTTCATACAACCAGAACTACAAAAGAATCCTTTGGATCAGAGCATATCCATGATAGGATGGCTTAGTCAAAGTCCAGACATTAATCCAAATGAGAAAATGTGGAAAGACAACCATTTGTGTGTATAGATGCTTTCCATACAGTAAGAATGAGGAGTTATTTGTATAGAAAGCTTGAGGGGGGAAGTCTCTATATCTGGTAGAGACATTCCCCAAAAAACACCTGCAGCTGTAACTAAACCAGGTGGTTCTGCTAAACGTGACTCAGGGGAGCTGAATACAGATACTTGAACTTTACGAGAAAAAAAAAAACTGAAACCATGTTTTATTTTTATTTTCCTTCTGCTTCACAGTAGTCCACTTTATGTTGACCCGTCATAAAATCCCAATAAAATGCATGTGTGGGGAGGGAGAAGTTTAAGGAATATGAATATGTTTGGCAAGGCATTATGTATTTGGTATAAAGTGAAAACAGTTCTAACTATAATGATCGGCCCCCATTTATACCCGCAATATGAGTCAGGGCGCACACGCAAGCAAATTCACCAGCAGCAGCAGCAGCAGCAACAGGCGAACAGACAGAGAGAGCGCATCTTATTCATCCAGCATCAGCCCCATTTTCAGTTTGCACACCCTCTTCACACAGCTGGTGGAGAAATGACGAGAGGACACCCACCTGGTCTCACGGTCTTCAGGCGGATGGGCTCCCGAAAGTGTCTGATGACAGCCAGCGTGTCTCTGTTGGTGAGCCCGCTCACCGGAGTGCCGTTGACCTCCAGCAGCACGTCCCCGCTGCCGGGCAGCCGGCCGCTGTGGCACACCACCGCCTCCGGGATCACGCGTCCGATGTGGGGGAACTCTCCGAGCTCGGCGCCGCCTCGCACCTCCAGGACAGCGGTCAGCTCCACGGAGTCCCCCCAGGACACGGAGCACTCCTGCACTTTGACCAACCAGTGCTTTTTCTTCTTCAGTGTCTTGGACATCGCCGCTTGATGGGCTTTTTGGGGGGTCGCTTAGGAGTTGGAAGTCCCGGGGAAGGAGCGTCCTCTTCAGAAGCAAAATCCTTTTTGGACCCTCAGAGCGCTCTGACGCACGGCTCGATCATTCCGGACCAGAGAAGTTGAGCTTTGTGTTTTGTGTAGTATTCCATTCCAGAGGGGGAAATAAACAAAAATCCGTCTCTGTGTAACCCCTCCGAGCTCCCTGTGTGCGCGATCCTTCCTCTGAATTACAGGAGCATCGTCTGGAGCGTGACACCAGCTGCGTCAGTGCCGCAGTGGAGCGGAGAGCGCTGCTTCTAATGCTGGGGCGGCTCGATCTCCCCCCCTCCACCCCAGTTTACAGCACCTGGAAAACAAAAACAAGCGTACTCCCACTACTGATGAGCCCACCGTGAGCCCAGATTGTGCGTAAATCCTGCGCCCCAAAAATATGCTAAAGTCCAGTTCTGGTTCCAAGAGATTAGTGAATCCTGCCAGAAGGAGTTTGGAGAGGAATTTCAGGAAAACTTCCAAAAGTAGTTTCTCGCAAAGGTTGGTCTCTTCAATTCGGAGAGGTAACTTTACCCCGAGCACCTGTTCTTCCTTCTTTCCTCCCTCCTCCTCTTCCTCCACAGTGACATCAACGAGGAAACCCCTGGAAACGTGCAAACACACCTGGCCCTCCTCTTCTGACCCGATCGGCCAGCAGAACCCGCTCGCATTCACCCAGGCTCCCCGCTTCCCGCTCTGCGCTCTCACGCTGCTTTTACACGCTCACCGTGGGAGGCTTTTTGATGCTGGAAAACTACGCAGCAGCATGCCACCGACGTGATCCGATTACGCTTCGCTCCATAACTTTTTATATATATGCATATATATCCTTTTCCGCGTTTCTCTCCTGACGGCAGGAAGTTCTGTCCAATCGCAGCCTGCGGGGCAGACTCTGCACGTTTTGGATCGGACCAATGGCGGGTGACCGGAGGCGGGCGTCAACGTTGCGTTTCGTTTCCATGGAGTATTGTCCATACGGAGATTCCCGCACTTGGGACCCGTGTTTACACGTGCAATATTAAAGTTTACAGTCTCGTATTTAATTGGTTGAATGTTGTGATGCCTTCCTGAAACAATACGCTGCCGCGTTTTGACCGGTTTAAAACTTTATAACTTAATTTAACTTTCATGAGAGCAGTTTGGAAAACTAAAACAACATATTGATGCCTTTTGTTGTCTTTTTTGTACATTGCTGCCATCTCGTGGCTGATTAGTAAAGCGGTAACCAGTTCTGGTCATGTATGGAAAGTGAAGATTGCCAAAGTTACAATAAACAACTTTGGAAATAATTATTTAATAAATACAGAAATAATATAATAATATAAAAATAGAATTATATGAGCCTCAATTAATGTATCCATTTTATTTTCTGAATTATTTAATGGTATTTTGCTGAAGCATATTATGAATTTAAACTACTTCACCCATGAAGCGAAGTGGACGGGATTAGAGCTGCTTCCATATAGACTCTCATGCTGCTTCAAACAGCAAGTAAAGACATCTAAGTTTGTTATGAGCCTGATGTCAATATCTTCACTGGACAGTGCAGAAATCCATCTAAGCATGGTGGTGGCAGCATCATGACATGCTGGAGGCAATTTCAATATGGTCAGGAAAACCAGTCAGAGTAGAGAGGAAGATACAGGGAGTTAAATTTAAAAAAAAATCTTGAAGAAAACCACATTTTCCTGACTTTTATTTGGAAATGATTTAAAAACTAGGTGTCTTTTTTTTTTGTACAAAAAATTTGGTTATGTGAGTTTTTTAATCTCAGTCTAATTCTCTAACTGGAGCGGCTGCAGCAGGTGTGAGCATGGCTTCTTATGTCTGGTCTGCTTCTTTCTTAATCTTTAACAGCCTATCAGCTCACTGTCTTCGGCCAGCACCCTTACAGACACAGGAAGTTCAGCCTGTCTTTATGACCTGTTGATGACTTTTTTTTGTAGTTATTTCCCAGCTGTCTCTTGCGAGGTTAGGAAGGAGGGATGCTTTGAATCTGATGAGGTTTTTGTTGTGCTGTTCTCACAAAGTTTTCCTGCCTGGGTTGCTTCCAGGGCAGAAGATGTCACAAACCATGTGTGAATTTCTGAAGAAAAATCTTTTAATGTGGAAAGGCAAAACCTTATGAAGCTTTTTGTAAACTAGTTTTTTTTTTTTTTTTAGTTCACAGCACAGCAAATGACTGAGAATTGTTTTCTTGTTTTCTCCTTTTGAAGAAGAGAAAGCTGCATTGTAAAGAACTCCAATGGTTGTTATGTTTATTTGTAATTGGTTTTGCCCTCAGGAATACCTAACAACACATCAGATACCAGTATGCTTCGACGATTCTGTCAGGAAAACTAAGCAAATAAATGAAAACTAGTTTGAAACTGAATTAATTGGCCCAGACCTCTGAGTTTGAGTGTCTAGAGTGGTTCTGGCATTTTCAAGATGCAGAATGGATTCAGTATTGATGGAGAAGGCAGCGGAGGTGGGTGTCAAATGGCAGGTTGCAGACGGGATTTTGATGCAGTTCAGTATCGACAGGAGAGCCGCGGAAGGGCAGAAGGATGGCTGAGAAAGCAAATCACACAAACTCAAAATGTCCTTTTCCTTTCATCCTTAGCTCAGCTCACTGTTTACCTAAAGGCAGTCCTTTTAAAGGCTTCTTACTGTGAAGATGCAAAACCTTAAATATAATATTTGACTTCAAAGAATGTAATTTTGCAGCTTTCTCAGGAGTTAATTTTAGGGTGTTTTGGAGAAATAATGTTGAAAATTTGACTTTTTTCATACATAGGTTTGTTTTAGATGTATTTTATTAACAAGTGTTAATCTGGTGTGTCATTATCTATCGAAACTGTTTGGTTTTAAATATAAGTACAATCAACAAAGGTACAAGAGAACCAGCGCTGCTCTGTGAAAAAATTAAAAAACCCATTGAACTAAATTTACTTAATATGATTAACACAGTGAGACATATCCCAGCAGGGACTTTTTGAATTCATCTAGAGGCAATTAAAAATGTCTAATTTCATAGTCAAGCTCAAGTTTTTATTCATCGAAATGATAACGACTACACATGATGTCACAAAGTCATTTCATTCTCATTTTTTATTTTAAAATTATACAGGCTCAAATGCACATATCCTATTCCACAGAAAGATCTCAATATTTTTCTTTCTTTCTCAAAATGTTCTACATTGGAGTGCCTTTACTTTCTGAACACCAAAAGCACCCACACTGGAAAACCGAATGCACAACTGAATGTACTGCAGTAAGTCTGTATGTCATTCTTGGAGACTTTCTTGGAGACTTTCTTCAAATCAGTAAGTTGAAATTAATATTTTAAATCAATAATCAAAAACCCAGGATTCTCCATATTAGAACCATTTGTTTGTAAGTTACTCTAAATCTGAAACTGAACGAACTACAATTTATGGCTTAACGATGAGTTAAGTAATTTGAATTAGAAAGCTACAAGAAAAATAGATCTTTCAGGGCTCAGAACAGACACATTTCACCCGGTTATGCTTTGCTTAAATGTTAGGCTTTAAGACAAAGCCGCACCTAACACTATATTCTCTCAATTTCCTTTTCACAGTGCAAAGGCAAAAAACACACTTTGAAACTAAACAAGTAGTGACAAAAACAGGATCCCTGCTACAAAGAAATGCTCTACAAAGAAGAAAAAATAAATCTGTCCACCTCTTAAAGCAGACTGGCAATAGTTCTCACCTACAAGTTTCTGCAAAGGAGACATATTATGCCATTTCCATTAGATGGCAGCAGAAACAGTGTTTAAAGTACTGACTAATGTAATTCAAAGAGGTAAATCCACACCAAGTGGAATTAATTTACAATTGAAAATTGACCAAAAGCTCTCAAAGTGAAATCAGTGATTTGTCAGAGAAACACATATGAATGATGCAGTGTTGTTATGATGCCTCCTAAAACAGAGGCAGATACGGAAGAAATAGCAGGAAGCTAACACAGCATTTCATAGACATAAGAAAAAGTAGAAAGTTTGTAGGTAAAGAAATGTTTGCAATGTGTAAATGCCAGAGTTATGACAACAAATGGACATGTTCAAACAGCAAATCAAATATTATGAATAACAGAACCATTATGTTAAATCAGTTCTTTTATGCATACGTTTATGATCCCTTTATAATGGAACAAGAAGTCAGACTTGCAAAAACATTCCCAGTCACGTATGTATAAATAAATGCAGCAGAGATCTGCTGCCGCTGGTTCTCTCCTGCAGAGAAACCTTTTGAACTATCCGTGATGTAAAAACACACAAAACTAGTTAACATAAAGGAAAGAAAATGTGTTATTTTTCTTTTTCTGTCATCCTTAGAAGAATGTGATGTTCCCCTGCTGCTACATGTTCTCAACACTGATGATAAATAATACTGATGAAAGAAGATAAAACGTGGAGGCAAACCTGATGAATATTCTGTTTTCAGAGCCTGCCACATATTGGTTGATTGGTGTTAATGCAACAAAGACAGAATACATGTTCATTTTCACCAGTAACACTGAAAAACAACCCATCCTCGCTCCTTTTTTCTAAGTCCTCTCAGTCAGGTGTCACATCAAAATAAAAGGTGAAATAGAGAGACTGTTTGCCATGAATTAATGAGTGTTTTTTCCAGCTTGGACGCTCCGACGGCAACAGGGAGCAGCAGCAACAGCAGTCTGTAAACCTGTGTTTTACTTTACAGTTTGCAGCTCCAAAGTGATGTGGGGAACAAAATGTAGGAGCTGGACCAGAGCAGGTAGTACACAGACGCAGGGGGGAAGGGAGAACAGAACACCATGGCAACTCCTGAAACAGAGAAGATAAAGGAAAATGAGAAACTGAATGTCAGAAATTCTATCTATTCATTTAACTGTCTGTCTGAAACAGATTAAACAACAAAATAGCCCTTTAATAATTTAACGTTAGTCATTTAGATAGATAACTAGGTAGCTAGCTAGATAGACAGACAGACAGCTTCACCATAATTAGCCAGTTAAAGAGCACACTAATAACTTGCAATCTTTTTTCTTTTTCTTTTCTATTCTTTTGAAGCTATTGCGATTTTTAAATGACTTTACCTCCAGCGTACACTACTTTCTTCCAAGTCTGGGACTCCAGGACTTTGTCATGGGGATAGAAGTTCTGACTGATCATAAATAGGATCATGGCCACTGTGATGACCCGCAGCACGCTCAGGTTTCCTCCCAACAGCAACGAGGCACTGGCTAGGATGGCTGATGAGTAGATGCAGGGGAGACCGCGATACACAAATGGAATACCTGACACAAAACCAAAGTGTGTTTTGATTAAGAATCCTGAACTTGATCAGACTTTAGTGTAAACATTTGATCATCGTAACTCACCGCTTGAGAAGAAACAGAGACGGACAAACACAGACAGCACATAGCACATGCACAGGACGTTGTCCAGCAAGTCGGAAGTCCTCAGCAGCAGAGATGTGGCGATCCCAAAGGTGGTGAAGTCAGCAAAATCATCCAGCTTTGCACCTAGACATGAAAAACCAAACACCAGAACTGCTGACACCTCAACTTTACTTACAATTTTTATCAATTGCTTTGTTGATTTAGATTTGAGTTATGGATTTTACATTTAGACTTAAATTTAGATTTAACATATGTTTAAGATTTATTTTTATATTTAACATTTAGATTTAGACTGAATATTTAAATTTTCAAAATTTTTCAAAATTTTATGAAATGGCAGGCAGATTTTAGACATTTCCATTTTAAATGTAATAAAAGTGAGAAAAGTTAGTTAAATATCAATAAACTCTCTGCTAAATCTTTTGGATTCAAATTTTGACACTAGGCATGGACATGCATCAATTGATTCCATACAATTATTTGCTGTTTTACATTATTTGCTTATGTCGTGTCAGTCAAAATGAAACACACTTTCAGACAAGTATATTTCATTCCCTATAAAACTAAAGTTCCTCATTTCGTCATTTAATTTCTCACCTAAAATTTCTATAAAATACAGTGAAGTTTGTGGTTGAAACAGTGTTTCAAGGGGTAAAAATATTTTTGCAAGGCACTTCAGCTACATTTTCAGCTCTTCGGGGTGGAGATGGACAGCATTCCTGTCCTGTGATAGTAATGTGTTGCATGCAAAAATCTCAAACTGGAAACATCAGAGTCAGCCCAACAAACAGCTGTTCAATAAACAACATTCTCCGCTCGCTTGTCTCTTTATCCCTCAGGAGCTCATAGCATGTTTTCAGCGGATAACGATGAGGTGATTCAGCCTGCAGCCCTCGAATGAGCGGGTTGGAATCCCGCAGCCAGGGGTCAACAATTTTAGCAATTTCAGAAATGCAGAGAAGCCAAAGGAACAGGATAAAACAGACAATTGGAACTGGATGCCACAGACTTAGGCTGCTTAATCGGAAAGTGATTGTTCACTTGACAAAAACAACAATGTGCAACCTGCAAAGTCATGCAGAAAACAGCTTGTTGAGACACAAAGCGGCTAACAATGATGCACCTGGGAGCTATTTTAAGCTTTGGGGTTAATATTGGCACAGTTCAGGTGCAGGTGTTATTTATATTTCAACTTAGCATCTACAAAGTTTGTTCAAAGTATTCAAATTTTTGAATTATAAATGTGGATTTACATCTATTTCAAACACTTAAAGCTTATTTATCCAAAAGAGTAGAGAGGGTTTAAAAAAAGAGTTCAAATGACATTATATAAAATATACATGATTCTCCTCTTGGAAGCTCTGTAAGACTAACCAGAGGTTTTCCCAAGCAGAGTTTCCTTTCACCGAATCCCTTTGTGAGGCCAAATTAGAAAAGTGCAGACAAAAGCCTGTGCAGCAGACACTGCCAACAGCCCTACTGAAGTTAATCTTTGGTAAAAGTTTATTGACCACAAGCTTCCACTTACCCAGTGCCGAGCAGGCATTGAGTCGCCTGGCAACCGCTCCATCTGCCAAATCTAGCAGGTACCCAATCAGAACCAGCCAACACGCCGCATGATGGTGCCTGAACAAAACAAGTGAGAGTAAAGTTCTTTTACTTGCTGACAGAAAGCCTTTTTTCTAAAGGTAAAATGTATGCCAAGTCTCAAAAGCTAATTCTGTTCATTTAGACAAAATGTTGCTGATGAATGTAGTGAAGACAATTTACTTGCAAAGTACTCAGAGGTCTTAAGTTTTTTCTCATTTTGCTACAGAGCAAATGTGGAAAAAGGTGCAAAGATTTTACTTTTTAGTTTACATGCAAAAGGTCATGTCAGGTGGAAAACTAACACTGATGCTATCACCAATGTAAAAACACATTGGTGATAGCATCGTGCTGTAACTTTCATTTCCAGCTAGGATGTGGTGTTTTGTTTTGCTTTTTTGGCCATATTGAAATTGGTTTATTTTAAAAAACTGCAATGAAAGCAATTTTTTCGTATCATGAGTCACTTGATCAACAACCAGATATTGCCATTGGCACAAACAAGAAGACAACAGGAAGTATTTGGAGGACCATGGCTCGGCTTGTTTCTTAATGATTTATTGCATGAGCAAATTTATTCATATGTGATTTTAATTTAATTTCTTATTTAATGGAAACACCACAATTGCAAACTTGTAATTTATGACATCAGCACAATACTAACAAAGATTTTCGCAAATTTGTAATGGAAACAGAGCTAGTGAGGCAAAAGGTTCAAATGGTAGGACACATTTTTCAAAATGCTCTATTTAAATTCCATGTTCAGTTTTTCACTGTGTTTTGTTTTTGTCATTCTGATTGTTCTGCGTGCACACATTCATTTACTATAGATTTTGCTCTTTTCCTGTGCACGACTTCTCTCTCGGATCATAAACTCCATTAGTGATGTGTTTGCTCACCCGTTCAGGCTGCTGAGGATGGAGGCCATGCCCATGACCATGTTGGCCATAGATAGAGCATTAGCAGCATTTTTCCGTGCAAACTCCTTGATTTGGAGCCCTGTAGCATGATCGCTCAGGAGGAGCTTGTTGGCGTACTGGAAGAAATCTGAGAGCAAACAACAGCAGCAGTTAGTAGCAGTCCTTGTTGAATCAACAACCCCCCACCTTGATCGGATGAGCACACCAGCCGACCTTCTCAATGGGAATAGCTTACTGATTTGATCTGAGTCTGAATCAAAGCTTAGAGGGCGTTAGATGCTGTAAATACTTCAGTATATCACCCATTACTGATAAGAATATTACACACCAGTTAATAGGGAAATAAAACATTACTCCCAAACTGATGCCCCCATCTGATGTAAAAGAAGTATGACTTACCAAGCTTTGCTTATTGGACGGACATCAACCTTACGATACATTCATCCGTTTTCAGATCAAAAACATGTTACAATAAAATCACGCAGTTAAATTTGCACATCCAACACCAATCTGTGTTTAATTATTCAGAAAATCTCAGCATGTGTTAAAAGACTTTTTTAAAAACAATGACATGCAAGAACATGTGCTAATTTGTAGAAACTGAAGTATAAGTACATGTTACTGCTCAGCATTTACCAATGAATATATTGGGGATCAAATGCTGGTGTGGGGGACAAGCTAACAATGTGTGGAGGGTCACTGTGCACATACATCTGGCTACCTTCACAGAGAGCCGGACCTACTAAACTGACACACAACATGAGATCGATTAGCCTGTTAACACTGACCTAGCAAAAGATGGTGGCAGCAGCGCTCAAACAGCTGACTGATTGTTTAGATCAATTAAAAGCACTTGGACTTGGGCTTTAATGGAGGGAGTGACAGTAGGGTAGTTAAACACAGGACTGTGGAAAAAGGATTAAACTCCTCCTGAGTTATTCTATTTTTGAGCTGAAAAACTAGCATCCAGTTGTGTTTTATGCAACACTGGCAATAAACACAGAATGTGGTGAAGCTAATATTGATTTGTGTCACTTTTTGCTGTAGTATGAAGCTGGACACCTAGATTTTGGGCCACTTACTGGAAACATGTTTATTATTAGGTTGAATTTCCTTTTAAACTGTTTCTAACAATTTATTTGTGTAACATTCTCAGACAGAATTTTTAAAGCCAAAACATTTCTCATCTATTTGAGAAATTCTTTGCATTTTGATTGGAGTTAAAGCTTGAACTGATTTCCATATGTTTCTCTAGAGATTGTTGAATTAAGCATTGTAGTTTGTTACCTTTTTTCTTTAGTCAAAAGCAAATTGAATCACATATTAGTGCAGAAACTCCAAAGCCCCCCAAAAATGTTACATAAATACATTACAGTCCATAGTTTATTTGTTCTCAAAGCAATAGCTAATTTTATATGTAATTTCCACACAAAATAGGTCTTTGGAGCAATGTGTCTCTAAAATAGGAAGGGTGCTATGAGATATCAATGATGGCATTAAATGTAGAAGTGCATATTGTAAAGAGAAAAAGCTTTTTAACTAGAATATTTCAAATGGCTGTTTGGCTGCTTATTAGGAATACAGAAATAGATTGAGTTAGCATTATGACTTTCTCCAAAAGTCCTCAACACAGGTGAGTGAACAACATTAAAATGAGGTGGACAACCTTCTTGTCAGTCTTAAAAACTGACTATCTTTTAAAAGCATTTTTCCACAGGATTATGAAGCTTTTAGGTTTGAGGGATTGAACAACCCAAGGCGATGCTTAACTGAGCTGAACAGTTAAGCATCAGGTGTTATTTGTGAGCATAAAGTTTCAAGGATAAGAAGATGTGTTGTTTTCAAGTGACTTTTCCTTCTTCTTTACACTCTTTAACAGCAAAAGGTCAGTTAACTTCAACTGACTTAGAAATTAGATGACTAATCCATGTATTTTACGTCATTACTTTTATGTCTCCAAGTTACTGTATTTAGACAACATTTCTCCGCGTATCCTCTCTCTTACTTGATAAATTGTCAAATAAATCTTTACCTAATGAACTGTAATTATATATACATATATTGAAATAAGCTACAAGCACAACTATAAAGATAAAGTTTAATTTAAAAAAAATGATTAATGTTCTTTAAGTATATTTTCCCTGATAACATTGTTAGCATGTGATAACATACGAAAGGTATGAAAGCAGAGGAATCGAAGACTTTTTTTCCACAGAGCTTTATCTTTAGGTAATGGGTAATGATCATAGTCTATCTTACAATATGATTATAATTTGCAGAATATACATTTACTATTTACCATTTACGATTATTGTTAGTAAGATACAAATTTGCTGAGACTGCCAGATTCCAGCCAAAAATTGACCCTCACAAATATAATGTATATATAATTA